>NW_026989177.1:0-35501 GCF_030222135.1 Aotus nancymaae
AACAGGCGTTTTCAGCCCATTACCGGCATATGGAAGAAACAGCAGTAAGCACAGGGAAATATCTGCTTCTAAATCCAAAACGCAGCTATCTAACAGAACGGTTGTCAATGTGTGCACTCAACTTCCAGAGTTAAACCCGTGTGTGGATTCAGCAGTCTGCAGAGACTTTCTCTGCAGAGTCCCAAAACAGGCGTTTTCAGCCCATTACCGGCATATGGAAGAAACAGCAGTAAGCACAGGGAAATATCTGCTTCTAAATCCAAAACGCAGCTATCTAACAGAACGGTTGTCAATGGTGGTGCACTCAACTTCCAGAGTTAAACCCGTGTGTGGCTTCAGCAGTCTGCAGAGACTTTCTCTGCAGAGTCCAAAACAGGCGTTTTCAGCCCATTACCGGCATATGGAAGAAACAGCAGTAAGCACAGGGAAATATCTGCTTCTAAATCCAAAACGCAGCTATCTAACAGAACGGTTGTCAATGTGTGCACTCAACTTCCAGAGTTAAACCCGTGTGTGGCTTCAGCAGTCTGCAGAGACTTTCTCTGCAGAGTCCCAAAACAGGCGTTTTCAGCCCATTACCGGCATATGGAAGAAACAGCAGTAAGCACAGGGAAATATCTGCTTCTAAATCCAAAACGCAGCTATCTAACAGAACGGTTGTCAATGTGTGCACTCAACTTCCAGAGTTAAACCCGTGTGTGGATTCAGGCAGTCTGCAGAGACTTTCTCTGCAGAGTCCCAAAACAGGCGTTTTCAGCCCATTACCGGCATATGGAAGAAACAGCAGTAAGCACAGGGAAATATCTTGCTTCTAAATCCAAAACGCAGCTATCTAACAGAACGGTTGTCAATGTGTGCACTCAACTTCCAGAGTTAAACCCGTGTGTGGATTCAGCAGTCTGCAGAGACTTTCTCTGCAGAGTCCCAAAACAGGCGTTTTCAGCCCATTACCGGCATATGGAAGAAACAGCAGTAAGCACAGGGAAATATCTGCTTCTAAATCCAAAACGCAGCTATCTAACAGAACGGTTGTCAATGTGTGCACTCAACTTCCAGAGTTAAACCCGTGTGTGGCTTCAGCAGTCTGCAGAGACTTTCTCTGCAGAGTCCCAAAACAGGCGTTTTCAGCCCATTACCGGCATATGGAAGAAACAGCAGTAAGCACAGGGAAATATCTGCTTCTAAATCCAAAACGCAGCTATCTAACAGAACGGTTGTCAATGTGTGCACTCAACTTCCAGAGTTAAACCCGTGTGTGGATTCAGCAGTCCTGCAGAGACTTTCTCTGCAGAGTCCCAAAACAGGCGTTTTCAGCCCATTACCGGCATATGGAAGAAACAGCAGTAAGCACAGGGAAATATCTGCTTCTAAATCCAAAAACGCAGCTATCTAACAGAACGGTTGTCAATGTGTGCACTCAACTTCCAGAGTTAAACCCGTGTGTGGATTCAGCAGTCTGCAGAGACTTTCTCTGCAGAGTCCCAAAACAGGCGTTTTCAGCCCATTACCGGCATATGGAAGAAACAGCAGTAAGCACAGGGAAATATCTGCTTCTAAATCCAAAACGCAGCTATCTAACAGAACGGTTGTCAATGTGTGCACTCAACTTCCAGAGTTAAACCCGTGTGTGTGGATTCAGCAGTCTGCAGAGACTTTCTCTGCAGAGTCCCAAAACAGGCGTTTTCAGCCCATTACCGGCATATGGAAGAAACAGCAGTAAGCACAGGGAAATATCTGCTCTAAATCCAAAACGCAGCTATCTAACAGAACGGTTGTCAATGTGTGCACTCAACTTCCAGAGTTAAAGCCGTGTGTGGATTCAGCAGCCTGCAGAGACTTTCTCTGCAGAGTCCCAAAACAGGCGTTTTCAGCCCATTACCGGCATATGGAAGAAACAGCAGTAAGCACAGGGAAATATCTGCTTCTAAATCCAAAACCCAGCTATCTAACAGAACGGTTGTCAATGTGTGCACTCAACTTCCAGAGTTAAACCCGTGTGTGGATTCAGCAGTCTGCAAACACGTTCTCTGCAGAGTCCCAAAACAGGCGTTTTCAGCCCATTACCGGCATATGAAGAAACAGCAGTAAGCACAGGGAAATATCTGCTTCTAAATCCAAACGCAGCTATCTAACAGAACGGTTGTCAATGTTGTGCACTCAACTTCCAGAGTTAAACCCGTGTGTGGATTCAGCAGTCTGCAGAGACAGTTCTCTGCAGAGTCCCAAAACAGGCGTTTTCAGCCCATTACCGGCATATGGAAGAAACAGCAGTAAGCACAGGGAAATATCTGCTTCTAAATCCAAAACGCAGCTATCTAACAGAACGGTTGTCAATGTGTGCACTCAACTTCCAGAGTTAAACCCGTGTGTGGATTCAGCAGTCTGCAGTCGACTTTCTCTGCAGAGTCCCAAAACAGCGTTTTCAGCCCATTACCGGCATATGTAAGAAACAGCAGTAAGCACAGGAAATATCTGCTTCTAAATCCAAAACGCAGCTATCTAACAGAACGGTTGTCAATGTGTGCACTCAACTTCCAGAGTTAACCCGTGTGTGGATTCAGCAGTCTGCAAACACTTTCTCTGCAGAGTCCCCAAAACAGGCGTTTTCAGCCCATTACCGGCATATGGAAGAAACAGCAGTAAGCACAGGGAAATATCTGCTTCTAAATCCAAAACGCAGCTATCTAACAGAACGGTTTGTCAATGTGTGCACTCAACTTCCAGAGTTAAACCCGTGTGTGGATTCAGCAGTCTGCAGAGACTTTCTCTGCAGAGTCCCAAAACAGGCGTTTTCAGCCCATTACCGGCATATGGAAGAAACAGCAGTAAGCACAGGGAAATATCTGCTTCTAAATCCAAAACGCAGCTATCTAACAGAACGGTTGTCAATGTGTGCACTCAACTTCCAGAGTTAAACCCGTGTGTGGATTCAGCAGTCTGCAGAGACTTTCTCTGCAGAGTCCCAAAACAGGCGTTTTCAGCCCATTACCGGCATATGGAAGAAACAGCAGTAAGCACAGGGAAATATCTGCTTCTAAATCCAAAACGCAGCTATCTAACAGAACGGTTGTCAATGTGTGCACTCAACTTCCAGAGTTAAACCCGTGTGTGATTCAGCAGCCTGCAGAGACTTTCTCTGCAGAGTCCCAAAACAGGCGTTTTCAGCCCATTACCGGCATATGGAAGAAACAGCAGTAAGCACAGGGAAATATCTGCTTCTAAATCCAAAACGCAGCTATCTAACAGAACGGTTGTCAATGTGTGCACTCAACTTCCAGAGTTAAACCCGTGTGTGGATTCAGCAGTCTGCAAACAGTTTCTCTGCAGAGTCCCAAAACAGGCGTTTTCAGCCCATTACCGGCATATGGAAGAAACAGCAGTAAGCACAGGGAAATATCTGCTTCTAAATCCAAAACGCAGCTATCTAACAGAACGGTTGTCAATGTGTGCACTCAACTTCCAGAGTTAAACCCGTGTGTGGATTCAGCAGTCTGCAGAGACTTTCTCTGCAGAGTCCCAAAACAGGCGTTTTCAGCCCATTACCGGCATATGGAAGAAACAGCAGTAAGCACAGGGAAATATCTGCTTCTAAATCCAAAACGCAGCTATCTAACAGAACGGTTGTCAATGTGTGCACTCAACTTCCAGAGTTAAAGCCGTGTGTGGATTCAGCAGCCTGCAGAGACTTTCTCTGCAGAGTCCCAAAACAGGCGTTTTCAGCCCATTACCGGCATATGGAAGAAACAGCAGTAAGCACAGGGAAATATCTGCTTCTAAATCCAAAACGCAGCTATCTAACAGAACGGTTGTCAATGTGTGCACTCAACTTCCAGAGTTAAACCCGTGTGTGGATTCAGCAGTCTGCAAACACTTTCTCTGCAGAGTCCCAAAACAGGCGTTTTCAGCCCATTACCGGCATATGGAAGAAACAGCAGTAAGCACAGGGAAATATCTGCTTCTAAATCCAAAACGCAGCTATCTAACAGAACGGTTGTCAATGTGTGCACTCAACTTCCAGAGTTAAACCCGTGTGTGGATTCAGCAGTCTGCAAACAGTTTTCTCTGCAGAGTCCCAAAACAGGCGTTTTCAGCCCATTACCGGCATATGGAAGAAACAGCAGTAAGCACAGGGAAATATCTGCTTCTAAATCCAAAACGCAGCTATCTAACAGAACGGTTGTCAATGTGTGCACTCAACTTCCAGAGTTAAACCCGTGTGTGGATTCAGCAGTCTGCAGAGACTTTCTCTGCAGAGTCCCAAAACAGGCGTTTTCAGCCCATTACCGGCATATTTAAGAAACAGCAGTAAGCACACAGGGAAATATCTGCTTCTAAATCCAAAACGCAGCTATCTAACAGAACGGTTGTCAATGTGTGCACTCAACTTCCAGAGTTAAACCCGTGTGTGGATTCAGCAGTCTGCAAACACTTTCTCTGCAGAGTCCCAAAACAGGCGTTTTCAGCCCATTACCGGCATATGGAAGAAACAGCAGTAAGCACAGGGAAATATCTGCTTCTAAATCCAAAACGCAGCTATCTAACAGAACGGTTGTCAATGTGTGCACTCAACTTCCAGAGTTAAACCCGTGTGTGGATTCAGCAGTCTCCAGAGACTTTCTCTGCAGAGTCCCAAAACAGGCGTTTTCAGCCCATTACCGGCATATGGAAGAAACAGCAGTAAGCACAGGGAAATATCTGCTTCTAAATCCAAAACGCAGCTATCTAACAGAACGGTTGTCAATGTGTGCACTCAACTTCCAGAGTTAAACCCGTGTGTGGATTCAGCAGTCTGCAGAGACTTTCTCTGCAGAGTCCCAAAACAGGCGTTTTCAGCCCATTACCGGCATATGGAAGAAACAGCAGTAAGCACAGGGAAATATCTGCTTCTAAATCCAAAACGCAGCTATCTAACAGAACGGTTGTCAATGTGTGCACTCAACTTCCAGAGTTAAACCCGTGTGTGGATTCAGCAGTCTGCAGAGACTTTCTCTGCAGAGTCCCAAAACAGGCGTTTTCAGCCCATTACCGGCATATGGAAGAAACAGCAGTAAGCACAGGGAAATATCTGCTTCTAAATCCAAAACGCAGCTATCTAACAGAACGGTTGTCAATGTGTGCACTCAACTTCCAGAGTTAAACCCGTGTGTGGATTCAGCAGCCTGCAGAGACTTTCTCTGCAGAGTCCAAAACAGGCGTTTTCAGCCCATTACCGGCATATGGAAGAAACAGCAGTAAGCACAGGGAAATATCTGCTTCTAAATCCAAAACGCAGCTATCTAACAGAACGGTTGTCAATGTGTGCACTCAACTTCCAGAGTTAAACCCGTGTGTGGATTCAGCAGTCTGCAAACAGTTTCTCTGCAGAGTCCCAAAACAGGCGTTTTCAGCCCATTACCGGCATATGGAAGAAACAGCAGTAAGCACAGGGAAATATCTGCTTCTAAATCCAAAACGCAGCTATCTAACAGAACGGTTGTCAATGTGTGCACTCAACTTCCAGAGTTAAACCCGTGTGTGGATTCAGCAGTCTGCAGAGACTTTCTCTGCAGAGTCCCAAAACAGGCGTTTTCAGCCCATTACCGGCATATGGAAGAAACAGCAGTAAGCACAGGGAAATATCTGCTTCTAAATCCAAAACGCAGCTATCTAACAGAACGGTTGTCAATGTGTGCACTCAACTTCCAGAGTTAAACCCGTGTGTGGATTCAGCAGCCTGCAGAGACTTTCTCTGCAGAGTCCCAAAACAGGCGTTTTCAGCCCATTACCGGCATATGGAAGAAACAGCAGTAAGCACAGGGAAATATCTGCTTCTAAATCCAAAACCCAGCTATCTAACAGAACGGTTGTCAATGTGTGCACTCAACTTCCAGAGTTAAACCCGTGTGTGGATTCAGCAGTCTGCAAACACTTTCTCTGCAGAGTCCCAAAACAGGCGTTTTCAGCCCATTACCGGCATATGGAAGAAACAGCAGTAAGCACAGGGAAATATCTGCTTCTAAATCCAAAACGCAGCTATCTAACAGAACGGTTGTCAATGTGTGCACTCAACTTCCAGAGTTAAACCCGTGTGTGGATTCAGCAGCCTGCAGAGACTTTCTCTGCAGAGTCCCAAAACCAGGCGTTTTCAGCCCATTACCGGCATATGGAAGAAACAGCAGTAAGCACAGGGAAATATCTGCTTCTAAATCCAAAACGCAGCTATCTAACAGAACGGTTGTCAATGTGTGCACTCAACTTCCAGAGTTAAACCCGTGTGTGGATTCAGCAGTCTGCAGAGACTTTCTCTGCAGAGTCCCAAAACAGGCGTTTTCAGCCCATTACCGGCATATGGAAGAAACAGCAGTAAGCACAGGGAAATATCTGCTTCTAAATCCAAAACGCAGCTATCTAACAGAACGGTTGTCAATGTGTGCACTCAACTTCCAGAGTTAAACCCGTGTGTGGATTCAGCAGTCTGCAGAGACTTTCTCTGCAGAGTCCCAAAACAGGCGTTTTCAGCCCATTACCGGCATATGGAAGAAACAGCAGTAAGCACAGGGAAATATCTGCTTCTAAATCCAAAACGCAGCTATCTAACAGAACGGTTGTCAATGTGTGCACTCAACTTCCAGAGGTAAACCCGTGTGTGGATTCAGCAGTCTGCAGAGACTTTCTCTGCAGAGTCCCAAAACAGGCGTTTTCAGCCCATTACCGGCATATGGAAGAAACAGCAGTAAGCACAGGGAAATATCTGCTTCTAAATCCAAAACGCAGCTATCTAACAGAACGGTTGTCAATGTGTGCACTCAACTTCCAGAGTTAAACCCGTGTGTGGATTCAGCAGTCTGCAAACAGTTTCTCTGCAGAGTCCCAAAACAGGCGTTTTCAGCCCATTACCGGCATATGGAAGAAACAGCAGTAAGCACAGGGAAATATCTGCTTCTAAATCCAAAACGCAGCTATCTAACAGAACGGTTGTCAATGTGTGCACTCAACTTCCAGAGTTAAACCCGTGTGTGGATTCAGCAGTCTGCAGAGACTTTCTCTGCAGAGTCCCAAAACAGGCGTTTTCAGCCCATTACCGGCATATGGAAGAAACAGCAGTAAGCACAGGGAAATATCTGCTTCTAAATCCAAAACGCAGCTATCTAACAGAACGGTTGTCAATGTGTGCACTCAACTTCCAGAGTTAAACCCGTGTGTGGATTCAGCAGTCTGCAGAGACTTTCTCTGCAGAGTCCCAAAACAGGCGTTTTCAGCCCATTACCGGCATATGGAAGAAACAGCAGTAAGCACAGGGAAATATCTGCTTCTAAATCCAAAACGCAGCTATCTAACAGAACGGTTGTCAATGTGTGCACTCAACTTCCAGAGTTAAACCCGTGTGTGGATTCAGCAGTCTGCAGAGACTTTCTCTGCAGAGTCCCAAAACAGGCGTTTTCAGCCCATTACCGGCATATGGAAGAAACAGCAGTAAGCACAGGGAAATATCTGCTTCTAAATCCAAAACGCAGCTATCTAACAGAACGGTTGTCAATGTGTGCACTCAACTTCCAGAGTTAAACCCGTGTGTGGATTCAGCAGTCTGCAAACACTTTCTCTGCAGAGTCCCAAAACAGGCGTTTTCAGCCCATTACCGGCATATGGACGAAACAGCAGTAAGCACAGGGAAATATCTGCTTCTAAATCCAAAACGCAGCTATCTAACAGAACGGTTGTCAATGTGTGCACTCAACTTCCAGAGTTAAACCCGTGTGTGGATTCAGCAGTCTGCAAACACTTTCTGTGCAGAGTCTGAAAACAGGCCTTTCCGGCCCAGTACCGGCATATATAAGAAAGAGCATTAAGACTGCGTCTAAAACTCAGAAGAAACGTTTATTTCAACCTGCTCGGCCGTGTGTTCTCTGACCTAAGGGAGTTTAATCTATGTTTAGATTCAGCGAGATAGAAACACGTTTATTCTAGGAGCTGTCTTTGGATATTCCGGAATGAATGGGAGTATATGCTGTAAAGAGAAATATCTGTTTCTAAAACCAAAATGGATCTATCTAGCAGAGTGGTTGTGAATGTGTGCCTTTGGCTTAAAGAGGTAAACTGCTCTTCTCATGCAGCACTTTAGAAACCCTTTATATGCAAATTCTCATACAGGCCTTTCCAGCAAAACACCAGCCTAAAGGAAATAGCAGTAAGACTGCATCTTTAACATGGATGAAACTGTTTTCAAACTGCTCTGCTGTGTGTTCATTCGTATAAGAGGCTTGAATATATGTTCAGATTCAGCTAATTAGCAACACGTTTCTTCCAGGAGCTGTGTTTGCCTATTCCAGAGTATACTGGAGTATAAGATGTAAAGACAAATGTCTCGTTCCAAAAGAAAAACGGATGATCTAATGGAATGGTTGTCAATGTGTGCATTCAACTTACTGAGCTAAACTGCTGTTTGTATGCAGCAGTTTAGAAAACATTTCTGTGTAGATTCTCAAACAGACATTTCCAGCAAAATACCGGCCTATAAGAAATAGCAGTAAGACTGCGTCTAAAACTCAGAGGGAACGTTTCTTTCAAACTGCTCTGCAGTGTGTTCGTTCACCAAAGGTCGTTGAATCTATGTTTGGATTCAGCGAGTTTGAAACACGTTTATTCTAGGAGCTGCATTTCGATATTCCAGAGTGTATGGGAGTAAATGCTGTAAAGAGAAATATCTGTTTCTAAAACCAAAACGGAGCTATCTAACAGAATGGTTGTGAATGTGTGCATTCAACTTAAAGGGTTAATCTGCTCTTCTTAGGCAGCAGTTTAGAAACCCTTTATATGCAAATTCTAAAATCAACATTTGCAGCAAAACACCAGCCTCAAAGAAGTAGCAGTAAGACTGCATCTATAACATAGAAGAAACGTTTTCTTCAAAATGCTCTGCTCTGTGTTCATTCAACTAAGAGTCTTGAGTATATGTTCAGATTCAGCGAGTAAGAAACACGTTTCTTCCAGGAGCTGCATTTGCATATTCCAGAGTGTACTGGAGTATAAGGTTTAAAGTGAAATATCTGGTTCTAAAACAAACACGGAGCCATCTAACAGAATGGTTGTCACTGTGTGCATTCAGCTTATTGAGATAAACTGTTGTTTCTATGCAGCAGTTTAGAAAAGATTTTTGTGCAGATTCTAAAACAGACATTCCCAGCAAAATACCGGCCTCTAAGAAATAGCAATAAGACTGCGTCTAAAACTCAAATAAAACGTTTCTTTCAAACTGCTGTGCTGTGTGTTCGTTCACCTAAGGGAGTTGAATCTATGTTTAGATTCAGCGACTTAGAAACACGTCTATTCTGGGAGCTGCGTTTGGCTATTCCAGAATGAATGGGAGTATATGCTGTAACTAGAAACACAGGCTTCTAAAACCAAAATGGAGCTAGCTAACAGAATGATTGTGAATGAGGGCATTCAACATAACGAATTAAACTGCTCCACTTATGCAGCAGTTTACAAACCATTTGTATGGAAATTCTAAAACCAACATTTCCAGGAAAACACCAGCCTAAAAGCAATAGCAGTAACAGTGCATCTATAACATGGAAGAAATGTTTTTTTCAAACTCCTCTGCTGCGTGTTCATTCACCTAAGAGACTTCAATATATGCTCAGATTCAGCGAGTTACAAACACGTTTCTTCCAGGAGCTGCGTTTGCATATATCAGAGTGTACTGGGGTACAAGATGTAAAGGGAAATATCTGATTATACGTAGAAACCCGTTTCTTTTAGGAGCTGCGTTTGGATATTCCAGAGTGAATGAGAGTATATGCTGTAAAGAGAAATAACTTCTTCTAAAACCAAAAGGCAGCTATGTAACTGAATGGTTGTCAATGCGTGCATTCACCTTCCAGAGATGAACTCGTGTGTGGATTCAGCAGTCCGCAAACACTTTCTGTGCAGAGTCCCAAAACAGGCGTTTTCAGCCCATTACCGGCATATGGAAGAAACGGCAGTAAGCACAGGGAAATATCTGCTTCGAAATCCAAAACGCAGCTATCTAACAGAACGGTTGTCAATGTGTGCACTCAACTTCCAGAGTTAAACCCGTGTGTGGATTCAGCAGTCTGCAAACACTTTCTCTGCAGAGTCCCAAAACAGGCGTTTTCAGCCCATTACCGGCATATGGAAGAAACAGCAGTAAGCACAGGGAAATATCTGCTTCTAAATCCAAAACGCAGCTATCTAACAGAACGGTTGTCAATGTGTGCACTCAACTTCCAGAGTTAAACCCGTGTGTGGATTCAGCAGTCTGCAAACACTTTCTCTGCAGAATCCCAAAACAGGCGTTTTCAGCCCATTACCGGCATATGGAAGAAGCAGCAGTAAGCACAGGGAAATATCTGCTTCTAAATCCAAAACGCAGCTATCTAACAGAACGGTTGTCAATGTGTGCACTCAACTTCCAGAGGTAAACCCGTGTGTGGATTCAGCAGTCTGCAGAGACTTTCTCTGCAGAGTCCCAAAAGAGGCGTTTTCAGCCCATTACCGGCATATGGAAGAAACAGCAGTAAGCACAGGGAAATATCTGCTTCTAAATCCAAAACGCAGCTATCTAACAGAACGGTTGTCAATGTGTGCACTCAGCTTCCAGAGTTAAACCCGTGTGTGGATTCAGCAGTCTGCAAACACTTTCTCTGCAGAGTCCCAAAACAGGCGTTTTCAGCCCATTACCGGCATATGGAAGAAACAGCAGTAAGCACAGGGAAATATCTGCTTCTAAATCCAAAACGCAGCTATCTAACAGAACGGTTGTCAATGTGTGCACTCAACTTCCAGAGTTAAACCCGTGTGTGGATTCAGCAGTCTGCAAACACTTTCTCTGCAGAGTCCCAAAACAGGCGTTTTCAGCCCATTACCGGCATATGGAAGAAGCAGCAGTAAGCACAGGGAAATATCTGCTTCTAAATCCAAAACGCAGCTATCTAACAGAACGGTTGTCAATGTGTGCACTCAACTTCCAGAGTTAAACCCGTGTGTGGATTCAGCAGTCTGCAGAGACTTTCTCTGCAGAGTCCCAAAACAGGCGTTTTCAGCCCATTACCGGCATATGGAAGAAACAGCAGTAAGCACAGGGAAATATCTGCTTCTAAATCCAAAACGCAGCTATCTAACAGAACGGTTGTCAATGTGTGCACTCAACTTCCAGAGTTAAACCCGTGTGTGGATTCAGCAGCCTGCAGAGACTTTCTCTGCAGAGTCCCAAAACAGGCGTTTTCAGCCCATTACCGGCATATGGAAGAAACAGCAGTAAGCACAGGGAAATATCTGCTTCTAAATCCAAAACGCAGCTATCTAACAGAACGGTTGTCAATGTGTGCACTCAACTTCCAGAGTTAAACCCGTGTGTGGATTCAGCAGTCTGCAGAGACTTTCTCTGCAGAGTCCCAAAACAGGCGTTTTCAGCCCATTACCGGCATATGGAAGAAACAGCAGTAAGCACAGGGAAATATCTGCTTCTAAATCCAAAACGCAGCTATCTAACAGAACGGTTGTCAATGTGTGCACTCAACTTCCAGAGTTAAACCCGTGTGTGGATTCAGCAGTCTGCAGAGACTTTCTCTGCAGAGTCCCAAAACAGGCGTTTTCAGCCCATTACCGGCATATGGAAGAAACAGCAGTAAGCACAGGGAAATATCTGCTTCTAAATCCAAAACGCAGCTATCTAACAGAACGGTTGTCAATGTGTGCACTCAACTTCCAGAGTTAAACCCGTGTGTGGATTCAGCAGTCTGCAGAGACTTTCTCTGCAGAGTCCCAAAACAGGCGTTTTCAGCCCATTACCGGCATATGGAAGAAACAGCAGTAAGCACAGGGAAATATCTGCTTCTAAATCCAAAACGCAGCTATCTAACAGAACGGTTGTCAATGTGTGCACTCAACTTCCAGAGTTAAACCCGTGTGTGGATTCAGCAGCCTGCAGAGACTTTCTCTGCAGAGTCCCAAAACAGGCGTTTTCAGCCCATTACCGGCATATGGAAGAAACAGCAGTAAGCACAGGGAAATATCTGCTTCTAAATCCAAAACGCAGCTATCTAACAGAACGGTTGTCAATGTGTGCACTCAACTTCCAGAGTTAAACCCGTGTGTGGATTCAGCAGTCTGCAGAGACTTTCTCTGCAGAGTCCCAAAACAGGCGTTTTCAGCCCATTACCGGCATATGGAAGAAACAGCAGTAAGCACAGGGAAATATCTGCTTCTAAATCCAAAACGCAGCTATCTAACAGAACGGTTGTCAATGTGTGCACTCAACTTCCAGAGTTAAACCCGTGTGTGGATTCAGCAGTCTGCAGAGACTTTCTCTGCAGAGTCCCAAAACAGGCGTTTTCAGCCCATTACCGGCATATGGAAGAAACAGCAGTAAGCACAGGGAAATATCTGCTTCTAAATCCAAAACGCAGCTATCTAACAGAACGGTTGTCAATGTGTGCACTCAACTTCCAGAGTTAAACCCGTGTGTGGATTCAGCAGTCTGCAGAGACTTTCTCTGCAGAGTCCCAAAACAGGCGTTTTCAGCCCATTACCGGCATATGGAAGAAACAGCAGTAAGCACAGGGAAATATCTGCTTCTAAATCCAAAACGCAGCTATCTAACAGAACGGTTGTCAATGTGTGCACTCAACTTCCAGAGTTAAACCCGTGTGTGGATTCAGCAGCCTGCAGAGACTTTCTCTGCAGAGTCCCAAAACAGGCGTTTTCAGCCCATTACCGGCATATGGAAGAAACAGCAGTAAGCACAGGGAAATATCTGCTTCTAAATCCAAAACGCAGCTATCTAACAGAACGGTTGTCAATGTGTGCACTCAACTTCCAGAGTTAAACCCGTGTGTGGATTCAGCAGTCTGCAGAGACTTTCTCTGCAGAGTCCCAAAACAGGCGTTTTCAGCCCATTACCGGCATATGGAAGAAACAGCAGTAAGCACAGGGAAATATCTGCTTCTAAATCCAAAACGCAGCTATCTAACAGAACGGTTGTCAATGTGTGCACTCAACTTCCAGAGTTAAACCCGTGTGTGGATTCAGCAGTCTGCAGAGACTTTCTCTGCAGAGTCCCAAAACAGGCGTTTTCAGCCCATTACCGGCATATAGAAGAAACAGCAGTAAGCACAGGGAAATATCTGCTTCTAAATCCAAAACGCAGCTATCTAACAGAACGGTTGTCAATGTGTGCACTCAACTTCCAGAGTTAAACCCGTGTGTGGATTCAGCAGCCTGCAGAGACTTTCTCTGCAGAGTCCCAAAACAGGCGTTTTCAGCCCATTACCGGCATATGGAAGAAACAGCAGTAAGCACAGGGAAATATCTGCTTCTAAATCCAAAACGCAGCTATCTAACAGAACGGTTGTCAATGTGTGCACTCAACTTCCAGAGTTAAACCCGTGTGTGGATTCAGCAGTCTGCAAACACTTTCTCTGCAGAGTCCCAAAACAGGCGTTTTCAGCCCATTACCGGCATATGGAAGAAACAGCAGTAAGCACAGGGAAATATCTGCTTCTAAATCCAAAACGCAGCTATCTAACAGAACGGTTGTCAATGTGTGCACTCAACTTCCAGAGTTAAACCCGTGTGTGGATTCAGCAGCCTGCAGAGACTTTCTCTGCAGAGTCCCAAAACAGGCGTTTTCAGCCCATTACCGGCATATGGAAGAAACAGCAGTAAGCACAGGGAAATATCTGCTTCTAAATCCAAAACGCAGCTATCTAACAGAACGGTTGTCAATGTGTGCACTCAACTTCCAGAGTTAAACCCGTGTGTGGATTCAGCAGTCTGCAGAGACTTTCTCTGCAGAGTCCCAAAACAGGCGTTTTCAGCCCATTACCGGCATATGGAAGAAACAGCAGTAAGCACAGGGAAATATCTGCTTCTAAATCCAAAACGCAGCTATCTAACAGAACGGTTGTCAATGTGTGCACTCAACTTCCAGAGTTAAACCCGTGTGTGGATTCAGCAGTCTGCAAACACTTTCTCTGCAGAGTCCCAAAACAGGCGTTTTCAGCCCATTACCGGCATATGGAAGAAGCAGCAGTAAGCACAGGGAAATATCTGCTTCTAAATCCAAAACGCAGCTATCTAACAGAACGGTTGTCAATGTGTGCACTCAACTTCCAGAGGTAAACCCGTGTGTGGATTCAGCAGTCTGCAGAGACTTTCTCTGCAGAGTCCCAAAACAGGCGTTTTCAGCCCATTACCGGCATATGGAAGAAACAGCAGTAAGCACAGGGAAATATCTGCTTCTAAATCCAAAACGCAGCTATCTAACAGAACGGTTGTCAATGTGTGCACTCAACTTCCAGAGTTAAACCCGTGTGTGGATTCAGCAGTCTGCAAACAGTTTCTCTGCAGAGTCCCAAAACAGGCGTTTTCAGCCCATTACCGGCATATGGAAGAAACAGCAGTAAGCACAGGGAAATATCTGCTTCTAAATCCAAAACGCAGCTATCTAACAGAACGGTTGTCAATGTGTGCACTCAACTTCCAGAGTTAAACCCGTGTGTGGATTCAGCAGTCTGCAGAGACTTTCTCTGCAGAGTCCCAAAACAGGCGTTTTCAGCCCATTACCGGCATATGGAAGAAACAGCAGTAAGCACAGGGAAATATCTGCTTCTAAATCCAAAACGCAGCTATCTAACAGAACGGTTGTCAATGTGTGCACTCAACTTCCAGAGTTAAACCCGTGTGTGGATTCAGCAGTCTGCAGAGACTTTCTCTGCAGAGTCCCAAAACAGGCGTTTTCAGCCCATTACCGGCATATGGAAGAAACAGCAGTAAGCACAGGGAAATATCTGCTTCTAAATCCAAAACGCAGCTATCTAACAGAACGGTTGTCAATGTGTGCACTCAACTTCCAGAGTTAAACCCGTGTGTGGATTCAGCAGTCTGCAGAGACTTTCTCTGCAGAGTCCCAAAACAGGCGTTTTCAGCCCATTACCGGCATATGGAAGAAACAGCAGTAAGCACAGGGAAATATCTGCTTCTAAATCCAAAACGCAGCTATCTAACAGAACGGTTGTCAATGTGTGCACTCAACTTCCAGAGTTAAACCCGTGTGTGGATTCAGCAGTCTGCAAACACTTTCTCTGCAGAGTCCCAAAACAGGCGTTTTCAGCCCATTACCGGCATATGGACGAAACAGCAGTAAGCACAGGGAAATATCTGCTTCTAAATCCAAAACGCAGCTATCTAACAGAACGGTTGTCAATGTGTGCACTCAACTTCCAGAGTTAAACCCGTGTGTGGATTCAGCAGTCTGCAAACACTTTCTGTGCAGAGTCTGAAAACAGGCCTTTCCGGCCCAGTACCGGCATATATAAGAAAGAGCATTAAGACTGCGTCTAAAACTCAGAAGAAACGTTTATTTCAACCTGCTCGGCCGTGTGTTCTCTGACCTAAGGGAGTTTAATCTATGTTTAGATTCAGCGAGATAGAAACACGTTTATTCTAGGAGCTGTCTTTGGATATTCCGGAATGAATGGGAGTATATGCTGTAAAGAGAAATATCTGTTTCTAAAACCAAAATGGATCTATCTAGCAGAGTGGTTGTGAATGTGTGCCTTTGGCTTAAAGAGGTAAACTGCTCTTCTCATGCAGCACTTTAGAAACCCTTTATATGCAAATTCTCATACAGGCCTTTCCAGCAAAACACCAGCCTAAAGGAAATAGCAGTAAGACTGCATCTTTAACATGGATGAAACTGTTTTCAAACTGCTCTGCTGTGTGTTCATTCGTATAAGAGGCTTGAATATATGTTCAGATTCAGCTAATTAGCAACACGTTTCTTCCAGGAGCTGTGTTTGCCTATTCCAGAGTATACTGGAGTATAAGATGTAAAGACAAATGTCTCGTTCCAAAAGAAAAACGGATGATCTAATGGAATGGTTGTCAATGTGTGCATTCAACTTACTGAGCTAAACTGCTGTTTGTATGCAGCAGTTTAGAAAACATTTCTGTGTAGATTCTCAAACAGACATTTCCAGCAAAATACCGGCCTATAAGAAATAGCAGTAAGACTGCGTCTAAAACTCAGAGGGAACGTTTCTTTCAAACTGCTCTGCAGTGTGTTCGTTCACCAAAGGTCGTTGAATCTATGTTTGGATTCAGCGAGTTTGAAACACGTTTATTCTAGGAGCTGCATTTCGATATTCCAGAGTGTATGGGAGTAAATGCTGTAAAGAGAAATATCTGTTTCTAAAACCAAAACGGAGCTATCTAACAGAATGGTTGTGAATGTGTGCATTCAACTTAAAGGGTTAATCTGCTCTTCTTAGGCAGCAGTTTAGAAACCCTTTATATGCAAATTCTAAAATCAACATTTGCAGCAAAACACCAGCCTCAAAGAAGTAGCAGTAAGACTGCATCTATAACATAGAAGAAACGTTTTCTTCAAAATGCTCTGCTCTGTGTTCATTCAACTAAGAGTCTTGAGTATATGTTCAGATTCAGCGAGTAAGAAACACGTTTCTTCCAGGAGCTGCATTTGCATATTCCAGAGTGTACTGGAGTATAAGGTTTAAAGTGAAATATCTGGTTCTAAAACAAACACGGAGCCATCTAACAGAATGGTTGTCACTGTGTGCATTCAGCTTATTGAGATAAACTGTTGTTTCTATGCAGCAGTTTAGAAAAGATTTTTGTGCAGATTCTAAAACAGACATTCCCAGCAAAATACCGGCCTCTAAGAAATAGCAATAAGACTGCGTCTAAAACTCAAATAAAACGTTTCTTTCAAACTGCTGTGCTGTGTGTTCGTTCACCTAAGGGAGTTGAATCTATGTTTAGATTCAGCGACTTAGAAACACGTCTATTCTGGGAGCTGCGTTTGGCTATTCCAGAATGAATGGGAGTATATGCTGTAACTAGAAACACAGGCTTCTAAAACCAAAATGGAGCTAGCTAACAGAATGATTGTGAATGAGGGCATTCAACATAACGAATTAAACTGCTCCACTTATGCAGCAGTTTACAAACCATTTGTATGGAAATTCTAAAACCAACATTTCCAGGAAAACACCAGCCTAAAAGCAATAGCAGTAACAGTGCATCTATAACATGGAAGAAATGTTTTTTTCAAACTCCTCTGCTGCGTGTTCATTCACCTAAGAGACTTCAATATATGCTCAGATTCAGCGAGTTACAAACACGTTTCTTCCAGGAGCTGCGTTTGCATATATCAGAGTGTACTGGGGTACAAGATGTAAAGGGAAATATCTGATTATACGTAGAAACCCGTTTCTTTTAGGAGCTGCGTTTGGATATTCCAGAGTGAATGAGAGTATATGCTGTAAAGAGAAATAACTTCTTCTAAAACCAAAAGGCAGCTATGTAACTGAATGGTTGTCAATGCGTGCATTCACCTTCCAGAGATGAACTCGTGTGTGGATTCAGCAGTCCGCAAACACTTTCTGTGCAGAGTCCCAAAACAGGCGTTTTCAGCCCATTACCGGCATATGGAAGAAACGGCAGTAAGCACAGGGAAATATCTGCTTCGAAATCCAAAACGCAGCTATCTAACAGAACGGTTGTCAATGTGTGCACTCAACTTCCAGAGTTAAACCCGTGTGTGGATTCAGCAGTCTGCAAACACTTTCTCTGCAGAGTCCCAAAACAGGCGTTTTCAGCCCATTACCGGCATATGGAAGAAACAGCAGTAAGCACAGGGAAATATCTGCTTCTAAATCCAAAACGCAGCTATCTAACAGAACGGTTGTCAATGTGTGCACTCAACTTCCAGAGTTAAACCCGTGTGTGGATTCAGCAGTCTGCAAACACTTTCTCTGCAGAGTCCCAAAACAGGCGTTTTCAGCCCATTACCGGCATATGGAAGAAGCAGCAGTAAGCACAGGGAAATATCTGCTTCTAAATCCAAAACGCAGCTATCTAACAGAACGGTTGTCAATGTGTGCACTCAACTTCCAGAGGTAAACCCGTGTGTGGATTCAGCAGTCTGCAGAGACTTTCCCTGCAGAGTCCCAAAAGAGGCGTTTTCAGCCCATTACCGGCATATGGAAGAAACAGCAGTAAGCACAGGGAAATATCTGCTTCTAAATCCAAAACGCAGCTATCTAACAGAACGGTTGTCAATGTGTGCACTCAACTTCCAGAGTTAAACCCGTGTGTGGATTCAGCAGTCTGCAAACACTTTCTCTGCAGAGTCCCAAAACAGGCGTTTTCAGCCCATTACCGGCATATGGAAGAAACAGCAGTAAGCACAGGGAAATATCTGCTTCTAAATCCAAAACGCAGCTATCTAACAGAACGGTTGTCAATGTGTGCACTCAACTTCCAGAGTTAAACCCGTGTGTGGATTCAGCAGTCTGCAAACACTTTCTCTGCAGAGTCCCAAAACAGGCGTTTTCAGCCCATTACCGGCATATGGAAGAAGCAGCAGTAAGCACAGGGAAATATCTGCTTCTAAATCCAAAACGCAGCTATCTAACAGAACGGTTGTCAATGTGTGCACTCAACTTCCAGAGTTAAACCCGTGTGTGGATTCAGCAGTCTGCAGAGACTTTCTCTGCAGAGTCCCAAAACAGGCATTTTCAGCCCATTACCGGCATATGGAAGAAACAGCAGTAAGCACAGGGAAATATCTGCTTCTAAATCCAAAACGCAGCTATCTAACAGAACGGTTGTCAATGTGTGCACTCAACTTCCAGAGTTAAACCCGTGTGTGGATTCAGCAGCCTGCAGAGACTTTCTCTGCAGAGTCCCAAAACAGGCGTTTTCAGCCCATTACCGGCATATGGAAGAAACAGCAGTAAGCACAGGGAAATATCTGCTTCTAAATCCAAAACGCAGCTATCTAACAGAACGGTTGTCAATGTGTGCACTCAACTTCCAGAGTTAAACCCGTGTGTGGATTCAGCAGTCTGCAGAGACTTTCTCTGCAGAGTCCCAAAACAGGCGTTTTCAGCCCATTACCGGCATATGGAAGAAACAGCAGTAAGCACAGGGAAATATCTGCTTCTAAATCCAAAACGCAGCTATCTAACAGAACGGTTGTCAATGTGTGCACTCAACTTCCAGAGTTAAACCCGTGTGTGGATTCAGCAGTCTGCAGAGACTTTCTCTGCAGAGTCCCAAAACAGGCGTTTTCAGCCCATTACCGGCATATGGAAGAAACAGCAGTAAGCACAGGGAAATATCTGCTTCTAAATCCAAAACGCAGCTATCTAACAGAACGGTTGTCAATGTGTGCACTCAACTTCCAGAGTTAAACCCGTGTGTGGATTCAGCAGCCTGCAGAGACTTTCTCTGCAGAGTCCCAAAACAGGCGTTTTCAGCCCATTACCGGCATATGGAAGAAACAGCAGTAAGCACAGGGAAATATCTGCTTCTAAATCCAAAACGCAGCTATCTAACAGAACGGTTGTCAATGTGTGCACTCAACTTCCAGAGTTAAACCCGTGTGTGGATTCAGCAGTCTGCAGAGACTTTCTCTGCAGAGTCCCAAAACAGGCGTTTTCAGCCCATTACCGGCATATGGAAGAAACAGCAGTAAGCACAGGGAAATATCTGCTTCTAAATCCAAAACGCAGCTATCTAACAGAACGGTTGTCAATGTGTGCACTCAACTTCCAGAGTTAAACCCGTGTGTGGATTCAGCAGTCTGCAGAGACTTTCTCTGCAGAGTCCCAAAACAGGCGTTTTCAGCCCATTACCGGCATATGGAAGAAACAGCAGTAAGCACAGGGAAATATCTGCTTCTAAATCCAAAACGCAGCTATCTAACAGAACGGTTGTCAATGTGTGCACTCAACTTCCAGAGTTAAACCCGTGTGTGGATTCAGCAGCCTGCAGAGACTTTCTCTGCAGAGTCCCAAAACAGGCGTTTTCAGCCCATTACCGGCATATGGAAGAAACAGCAGTAAGCACAGGGAAATATCTGCTTCTAAATCCAAAACGCAGCTATCTAACAGAACGGTTGTCAATGTGTGCACTCAACTTCCAGAGTTAAACCCGTGTGTGGATTCAGCAGTCTGCAAACAGTTTCTCTGCAGAGTCCCAAAACAGGCGTTTTCAGCCCATTACCGGCATATGGAAGAAACAGCAGTAAGCACAGGGAAATATCTGCTTCTAAATCCAAAACGCAGCTATCTAACAGAACGGTTGTCAATGTGTGCACTCAACTTCCAGAGTTAAACCCGTGTGTGGATTCAGCAGTCTGCAGAGACTTTCTCTGCAGAGTCCCAAAACAGGCGTTTTCAGCCCATTACCGGCATATGGAAGAAACAGCAGTAAGCACAGGGAAATATCTGCTTCTAAATCCAAAACGCAGCTATCTAACAGAACGGTTGTCAATGTGTGCACTCAACTTCCAGAGTTAAACCCGTGTGTGGATTCAGCAGCCTGCAGAGACTTTCTCTGCAGAGTCCCAAAACAGGCGTTTTCAGCCCATTACCGGCATATGGAAGAAACAGCAGTAAGCACAGGGAAATATCTGCTTCTAAATCCAAAACCCAGCTATCTAACAGAACGGTTGTCAATGTGTGCACTCAACTTCCAGAGTTAAACCCGTGTGTGGATTCAGCAGTCTGCAAACACTTTCTCTGCAGAGTCCCAAAACAGGCGTTTTCAGCCCATTACCGGCATATGGAAGAAACAGCAGTAAGCACAGGGAAATATCTGCTTCTAAATCCAAAACGCAGCTATCTAACAGAACGGTTGTCAATGTGTGCACTCAACTTCCAGAGTTAAACCCGTGTGTGGATTCAGCAGCCTGCAGAGACTTTCTCTGCAGAGTCCCAAAACAGGCGTTTTCAGCCCATTACCGGCATATGGAAGAAACAGCAGTAAGCACAGGGAAATATCTGCTTCTAAATCCAAAACGCAGCTATCTAACAGAACGGTTGTCAATGTGTGCACTCAACTTCCAGAGTTAAACCCGTGTGTGGATTCAGCAGTCTGCAGAGACTTTCTCTGCAGAGTCCCAAAACAGGCGTTTTCAGCCCATTACCGGCATATGGAAGAAACAGCAGTAAGCACAGGGAAATATCTGCTTCTAAATCCAAAACGCAGCTATCTAACAGAACGGTTGTCAATGTGTGCACTCAACTTCCAGAGTTAAACCCGTGTGTGGATTCAGCAGTCTGCAAACACTTTCTCTGCAGAGTCCCAAAACAGGCGTTTTCAGCCCATTACCGGCATATGGAAGAAGCAGCAGTAAGCACAGGGAAATATCTGCTTCTAAATCCAAAACGCAGCTATCTAACAGAACGGTTGTCAATGTGTGCACTCAACTTCCAGAGGTAAACCCGTGTGTGGATTCAGCAGTCTGCAGAGACTTTCTCTGCAGAGTCCCAAAACAGGCGTTTTCAGCCCATTACCGGCATATGGAAGAAACAGCAGTAAGCACAGGGAAATATCTGCTTCTAAATCCAAAACGCAGCTATCTAACAGAACGGTTGTCAATGTGTGCACTCAACTTCCAGAGTTAAACCCGTGTGTGGATTCAGCAGTCTGCAAACACTTTCTCTGCAGAGTCCCAAAACAGGCGTTTTCAGCCCATTACCGGCATATGGAAGAAACAGCAGTAAGCACAGGGAAATATCTGCTTCTAAATCCAAAACGCAGCTATCTAACAGAACGGTTGTCAATGTGTGCACTCAACTTCCAGAGTTAAACCCGTGTGTGGATTCAGCAGTCTGCAGAGACTTTCTCTGCAGAGTCCCAAAACAGGCGTTTTCAGCCCATTACCGGCATATGGAAGAAACAGCAGTAAGCACAGGGAAATATCTGCTTCTAAATCCAAAACGCAGCTATCTAACAGAACGGTTGTCAATGTGTGCACTCAACTTCCAGAGTTAAACCCGTGTGTGGATTCAGCAGTCTGCAGAGACTTTCTCTGCAGAGTCCCAAAACAGGCGTTTTCAGCCCATTACCGGCATATGGAAGAAACAGCAGTAAGCACAGGGAAATATCTGCTTCTAAATCCAAAACGCAGCTATCTAACAGAACGGTTGTCAATGTGTGCACTCAACTTCCAGAGTTAAACCCGTGTGTGGATTCAGCAGTCTGCAGAGACTTTCTCTGCAGAGTCCCAAAACAGGCGTTTTCAGCCCATTACCGGCATATGGAAGAAACAGCAGTAAGCACAGGGAAATATCTGCTTCTAAATCCAAAACGCAGCTATCTAACAGAACGGTTGTCAATGTGTGCACTCAACTTCCAGAGTTAAACCCGTGTGTGGATTCAGCAGTCTGCAAACACTTTCTCTGCAGAGTCCCAAAACAGGCGTTTTCAGCCCATTACCGGCATATGGACGAAACAGCAGTAAGCACAGGGAAATATCTGCTTCTAAATCCAAAACGCAGCTATCTAACAGAACGGTTGTCAATGTGTGCACTCAACTTCCAGAGTTAAACCCGTGTGTGGATTCAGCAGTCTGCAAACACTTTCTGTGCAGAGTCTGAAAACAGGCCTTTCCGGCCCAGTACCGGCATATATAAGAAAGAGCATTAAGACTGCGTCTAAAACTCAGAAGAAACGTTTATTTCAACCTGCTCGGCCGTGTGTTCTCTGACCTAAGGGAGTTTAATCTATGTTTAGATTCAGCGAGATAGAAACACGTTTATTCTAGGAGCTGTCTTTGGATATTCCGGAATGAATGGGAGTATATGCTGTAAAGAGAAATATCTGTTTCTAAAACCAAAATGGATCTATCTAGCAGAGTGGTTGTGAATGTGTGCCTTTGGCTTAAAGAGGTAAACTGCTCTTCTCATGCAGCACTTTAGAAACCCTTTATATGCAAATTCTCATACAGGCCTTTCCAGCAAAACACCAGCCTAAAGGAAATAGCAGTAAGACTGCATCTTTAACATGGATGAAACTGTTTTCAAACTGCTCTGCTGTGTGTTCATTCGTATAAGAGGCTTGAATATATGTTCAGATTCAGCTAATTAGCAACACGTTTCTTCCAGGAGCTGTGTTTGCCTATTCCAGAGTATACTGGAGTATAAGATGTAAAGACAAATGTCTCGTTCCAAAAGAAAAACGGATGATCTAATGGAATGGTTGTCAATGTGTGCATTCAACTTACTGAGCTAAACTGCTGTTTGTATGCAGCAGTTTAGAAAACATTTCTGTGTAGATTCTCAAACAGACATTTCCAGCAAAATACCGGCCTATAAGAAATAGCAGTAAGACTGCGTCTAAAACTCAGAGGGAACGTTTCTTTCAAACTGCTCTGCAGTGTGTTCGTTCACCAAAGGTCGTTGAATCTATGTTTGGATTCAGCGAGTTTGAAACACGTTTATTCTAGGAGCTGCATTTCGATATTCCAGAGTGTATGGGAGTAAATGCTGTAAAGAGAAATATCTGTTTCTAAAACCAAAACGGAGCTATCTAACAGAATGGTTGTGAATGTGTGCATTCAACTTAAAGGGTTAATCTGCTCTTCTTAGGCAGCAGTTTAGAAACCCTTTATATGCAAATTCTAAAATCAACATTTGCAGCAAAACACCAGCCTCAAAGAAGTAGCAGTAAGACTGCATCTATAACATAGAAGAAACGTTTTCTTCAAAATGCTCTGCTCTGTGTTCATTCAACTAAGAGTCTTGAGTATATGTTCAGATTCAGCGAGTAAGAAACACGTTTCTTCCAGGAGCTGCATTTGCATATTCCAGAGTGTACTGGAGTATAAGGTTTAAAGTGAAATATCTGGTTCTAAAACAAACACGGAGCCATCTAACAGAATGGTTGTCACTGTGTGCATTCAGCTTATTGAGATAAACTGTTGTTTCTATGCAGCAGTTTAGAAAAGATTTTTGTGCAGATTCTAAAACAGACATTCCCAGCAAAATACCGGCCTCTAAGAAATAGCAATAAGACTGCGTCTAAAACTCAAATAAAACGTTTCTTTCAAACTGCTGTGCTGTGTGTTCGTTCACCTAAGGGAGTTGAATCTATGTTTAGATTCAGCGACTTAGAAACACGTCTATTCTGGGAGCTGCGTTTGGCTATTCCAGAATGAATGGGAGTATATGCTGTAACTAGAAACACAGGCTTCTAAAACCAAAACGGAGCTAGCTAACAGAATGATTGTGAATGAGGGCATTCAACATAACGAATTAAACTGCTCCACTTATGCAGCAGTTTACAAACCATTTGTATGGAAATTCTAAAACCAACATTTCCAGGAAAACACCAGCCTAAAAGCAATAGCACTAACAGTGCATCTATAACATGGAAGAAATGTTTTTTTCAAACTCCTCTGCTGCGTCTTCATTCACCTAAGAGACTTCAATATATGCTCAGATTCAGCGAGTTACAAACACGTTTCTTCCAGGAGCTGCGTTTGCATATATCAGAGTGTACTGGGGTACAAGATGTAAAGGGAAATATCTGATTATACGTAGAAACCCGTTTCTTTTAGGAGCTGCGTTTGGATATTCCAGAGTGAATGAGAGTATATGCTGTAAAGAGAAATAACTTCTTCTAAAACCAAAAGGCAGCTATGTAACTGAATGGTTGTCAATGCGTGCATTCACCTTCCAGAGATGAACTCGTGTGTGGATTCAGCAGTCCGCAAACACTTTCTGTGCAGAGTCCCAAAACAGGCGTTTTCAGCCCATTACCGGCATATGGAAGAAACGGCAGTAAGCACAGGGAAATATCTGCTTCGAAATCCAAAACGCAGCTATCTAACAGAACGGTTGTCAATGTGTGCACTCAACTTCCAGAGTTAAACCCGTGTGTGGATTCAGCAGTCTGCAAACACTTTCTCTGCAGAGTCCCAAAACAGGCGTTTTCAGCCCATTACCGGCATATGGAAGAAGCAGCAGTAAGCACAGGGAAATATCTGCTTCTAAATCCAAAACGCAGCTATCTAACAGAACGGTTGTCAATGTGTGCACTCAACTTCCAGAGTTAAACCCGTGTGTGGATTCAGCAGTCTGCAGAGACTTTCTCTGCAGAGTCCCAAAACAGGCGTTTTCAGCCCATTACCGGCATATGGAAGAAACAGCAGTAAGCACAGGGAAATATCTGCTTCTAAATCCAAAACGCAGCTATCTAACAGAACGGTTGTCAATGTGTGCACTCAACTTCCAGAGTTAAACCCGTGTGTGGATTCAGCAGCCTGCAGAGACTTTCTCTGCAGAGTCCCAAAACAGGCGTTTTCAGCCCATTACCGGCATATGGAAGAAACAGCAGTAAGCACAGGGAAATATCTGCTTCTAAATCCAAAACGCAGCTATCTAACAGAACGGTTGTCAATGTGTGCACTCAACTTCCAGAGTTAAACCCGTGTGTGGATTCAGCAGTCTGCAAACACTTTCTCTGCAGAGTCCCAAAACAGGCGTTTTCAGCCCATTACCGGCATATGGAAGAAACAGCAGTAAGCACAGGGAAATATCTGCTTCTAAATCCAAAACGCAGCTATCTAACAGAACGGTTGTCAATGTGTGCACTCAACTTCCAGAGTTAAACCCGTGTGTGGATTCAGCAGCCTGCAGAGACTTTCTCTGCAGAGTCCCAAAACAGGCGTTTTCAGCCCATTACCGGCATATGGAAGAAACAGCAGTAAGCACAGGGAAATATCTGCTTCTAAATCCAAAACGCAGCTATCTAACAGAACGGTTGTCAATGTGTGCACTCAACTTCCAGAGTTAAACCCGTGTGTGGATTCAGCAGTCTGCAGAGACTTTCTCTGCAGAGTCCCAAAACAGGCGTTTTCAGCCCATTACCGGCATATGGAAGAAACAGCAGTAAGCACAGGGAAATATCTGCTTCTAAATCCAAAACGCAGCTATCTAACAGAACGGTTGTCAATGTGTGCACTCAACTTCCAGAGTTAAACCCGTGTGTGGATTCAGCAGTCTGCAAACACTTTCTCTGCAGAGTCCCAAAACAGGCGTTTTCAGCCCATTACCGGCATATGGAAGAAGCAGCAGTAAGCACAGGGAAATATCTGCTTCTAAATCCAAAACGCAGCTATCTAACAGAACGGTTGTCAATGTGTGCACTCAACTTCCAGAGGTAAACCCGTGTGTGGATTCAGCAGTCTGCAGAGACTTTCTCTGCAGAGTCCCAAAACAGGCGTTTTCAGCCCATTACCGGCATATGGAAGAAACAGCAGTAAGCACAGGGAAATATCTGCTTCTAAATCCAAAACGCAGCTATCTAACAGAACGGTTGTCAATGTGTGCACTCAACTTCCAGAGTTAAACCCGTGTGTGGATTCAGCAGTCTGCAAACAGTTTCTCTGCAGAGTCCCAAAACAGGCGTTTTCAGCCCATTACCGGCATATGGAAGAAACAGCAGTAAGCACAGGGAAATATCTGCTTCTAAATCCAAAACGCAGCTATCTAACAGAACGGTTGTCAATGTGTGCACTCAACTTCCAGAGTTAAACCCGTGTGTGGATTCAGCAGTCTGCAGAGACTTTCTCTGCAGAGTCCCAAAACAGGCGTTTTCAGCCCATTACCGGCATATGGAAGAAACAGCAGTAAGCACAGGGAAATATCTGCTTCTAAATCCAAAACGCAGCTATCTAACAGAACGGTTGTCAATGTGTGCACTCAACTTCCAGAGTTAAACCCGTGTGTGGATTCAGCAGTCTGCAGAGACTTTCTCTGCAGAGTCCCAAAACAGGCGTTTTCAGCCCATTACCGGCATATGGAAGAAACAGCAGTAAGCACAGGGAAATATCTGCTTCTAAATCCAAAACGCAGCTATCTAACAGAACGGTTGTCAATGTGTGCACTCAACTTCCAGAGTTAAACCCGTGTGTGGATTCAGCAGTCTGCAGAGACTTTCTCTGCAGAGTCCCAAAACAGGCGTTTTCAGCCCATTACCGGCATATGGAAGAAACAGCAGTAAGCACAGGGAAATATCTGCTTCTAAATCCAAAACGCAGCTATCTAACAGAACGGTTGTCAATGTGTGCACTCAACTTCCAGAGTTAAACCCGTGTGTGGATTCAGCAGTCTGCAAACACTTTCTCTGCAGAGTCCCAAAACAGGCGTTTTCAGCCCATTACCGGCATATGGACGAAACAGCAGTAAGCACAGGGAAATATCTGCTTCTAAATCCAAAACGCAGCTATCTAACAGAACGGTTGTCAATGTGTGCACTCAACTTCCAGAGTTAAACCCGTGTGTGGATTCAGCAGTCTGCAAACACTTTCTGTGCAGAGTCTGAAAACAGGCCTTTCCGGCCCAGTACCGGCATATATAAGAAAGAGCATTAAGACTGCGTCTAAAACTCAGAAGAAACGTTTATTTCAACCTGCTCGGCCGTGTGTTCTCTGACCTAAGGGAGTTTAATCTATGTTTAGATTCAGCGAGATAGAAACACGTTTATTCTAGGAGCTGTCTTTGGATATTCCGGAATGAATGGGAGTATATGCTGTAAAGAGAAATATCTGTTTCTAAAACCAAAATGGATCTATCTAGCAGAGTGGTTGTGAATGTGTGCCTTTGGCTTAAAGAGGTAAACTGCTCTTCTCATGCAGCACTTTAGAAACCCTTTATATGCAAATTCTCATACAGGCCTTTCCAGCAAAACACCAGCCTAAAGGAAATAGCAGTAAGACTGCATCTTTAACATGGATGAAACTGTTTTCAAACTGCTCTGCTGTGTGTTCATTCGTATAAGAGGCTTGAATATATGTTCAGATTCAGCTAATTAGCAACACGTTTCTTCCAGGAGCTGTGTTTGCCTATTCCAGAGTATACTGGAGTATAAGATGTAAAGACAAATGTCTCGTTCCAAAAGAAAAACGGATGATCTAATGGAATGGTTGTCAATGTGTGCATTCAACTTACTGAGCTAAACTGCTGTTTGTATGCAGCAGTTTAGAAAACATTTCTGTGTAGATTCTCAAACAGACATTTCCAGCAAAATACCGGCCTATAAGAAATAGCAGTAAGACTGCGTCTAAAACTCAGAGGGAACGTTTCTTTCAAACTGCTCTGCAGTGTGTTCGTTCACCAAAGGTCGTTGAATCTATGTTTGGATTCAGCGAGTTTGAAACACGTTTATTCTAGGAGCTGCATTTCGATATTCCAGAGTGTATGGGAGTAAATGCTGTAAAGAGAAATATCTGTTTCTAAAACCAAAACGGAGCTATCTAACAGAATGGTTGTGAATGTGTGCATTCAACTTAAAGGGTTAATCTGCTCTTCTTAGGCAGCAGTTTAGAAACCCTTTATATGCAAATTCTAAAATCAACATTTGCAGCAAAACACCAGCCTCAAAGAAGTAGCAGTAAGACTGCATCTATAACATAGAAGAAACGTTTTCTTCAAAATGCTCTGCTCTGTGTTCATTCAACTAAGAGTCTTGAGTATATGTTCAGATTCAGCGAGTAAGAAACACGTTTCTTCCAGGAGCTGCATTTGCATATTCCAGAGTGTACTGGAGTATAAGGTTTAAAGTGAAATATCTGGTTCTAAAACAAACACGGAGCCATCTAACAGAATGGTTGTCACTGTGTGCATTCAGCTTATTGAGATAAACTGTTGTTTCTATGCAGCAGTTTAGAAAAGATTTTTGTGCAGATTCTAAAACAGACATTCCCAGCAAAATACCGGCCTCTAAGAAATAGCAATAAGACTGCGTCTAAAACTCAAATAAAACGTTTCTTTCAAACTGCTGTGCTGTGTGTTCGTTCACCTAAGGGAGTTGAATCTATGTTTAGATTCAGCGACTTAGAAACACGTCTATTCTGGGAGCTGCGTTTGGCTATTCCAGAATGAATGGGAGTATATGCTGTAACTAGAAACACAGGCTTCTAAAACCAAAACGGAGCTAGCTAACAGAATGATTGTGAATGAGGGCATTCAACATAACGAATTAAACTGCTCCACTTATGCAGCAGTTTACAAACCATTTGTATGGAAATTCTAAAACCAACATTTCCAGGAAAACACCAGCCTAAAAGCAATAGCAGTAACAGTGCATCTATAACATGGAAGAAATGTTTTTTTCAAACTCCTCTGCTGCGTGTTCATTCACCTAAGAGACTTCAATATATGCTCAGATTCAGCGAGTTACAAACACGTTTCTTCCAGGAGCTGCGTTTGCATATATCAGAGTGTACTGGGGTACAAGATGTAAAGGGAAATATCTGATTATACGTAGAAACCCGTTTCTTTTAGGAGCTGCGTTTGGATATTCCAGAGTGAATGAGAGTATATGCTGTAAAGAGAAATAACTTCTTCTAAAACCAAAAGGCAGCTATGTAACTGAATGGTTGTCAATGCGTGCATTCACCTTCCAGAGATGAACTCGTGTGTGGATTCAGCAGTCCGCAAACACTTTCTGTGCAGAGTCCCAAAACAGGCGTTTTCAGCCCATTACCGGCATATGGAAGAAACAGCAGTAAGCACAGGGAAATATCTGCTTCTAAATCCAAAACGCAGCTATCTAACAGAACGGTTGTCAATGTGTGCACTCAACTTCCAGAGTTAAACCCGTGTGTGGATTCAGCAGTCTGCAAACACTTTCTCTGCAGAGTCCCAAAACAGGCGTTTTCAGCCCATTACCGGCATATGGAAGAAGCAGCAGTAAGCACAGGGAAATATCTGCTTCTAAATCCAAAACGCAGCTATCTAACAGAACGGTTGTCAATGTGTGCACTCAACTTCCAGAGTTAAACCCGTGTGTGGATTCAGCAGCCTGCAGAGACTTTCTCTGCAGAGTCCCAAAACAGGCGTTTTCAGCCCATTACCGGCATATGGAAGAAACAGCAGTAAGCACAGGGAAATATCTGCTTCTAAATCCAAAACGCAGCTATCTAACAGAACGGTTGTCAATGTGTGCACTCAACTTCCAGAGTTAAACCCATGTGTGGATTCAGCAGTCTGCAGAGACTTTCTCTGCAGAGTCCCAAAACAGGCGTTTTCAGCCCATTACCGGCATATGGAAGAAACAGCAGTAAGCACAGGGAAATATCTGCTTCTAAATCCAAAACGCAGCTATCTAACAGAACGGTTGTCAATGTGTGCACTCAACTTCCAGAGTTAAACCCGTGTGTGGATTCAGCAGTCTGCAAACACTTTCTCTGCAGAGTCCCAAAACAGGCGTTTTCAGCCCATTACCGGCATATGGAAGAAACAGCAGTAAGCACAGGGAAATATCTGCTTCTAAATCCAAAACGCAGCTATCTAACAGAACGGTTGTCAATGTGTGCACTCAACTTCCAGAGTTAAACCCGTGTGTGGATTCAGCAGTCTGCAGAGACTTTCTCTGCAGAGTCCCAAAACAGGCGTTTTCAGCCCATTACCGGCATATGGAAGAAACAGCAGTAAGCACAGGGAAATATCTGCTTCTAAATCCAAAACGCAGCTATCTAACAGAACGGTTGTCAATGTGTGCACTCAACTTCCAGAGTTAAACCCGTGTGTGGATTCAGCAGTCTGCAGAGACTTTCTCTGCAGAGTCCCAAAACAGGCGTTTTCAGCCCATTACCGGCATATGGAAGAAACAGCAGTAAGCACAGGGAAATATCTGCTTCTAAATCCAAAACGCAGCTATCTAACAGAACGGTTGTCAATGTGTGCACTCAACTTCCAGAGTTAAACCCGTGTGTGGATTCAGCAGCCTGCAGAGACTTTCTCTGCAGAGTCCCAAAACAGGCGTTTTCAGCCCATTACCGGCATATGGAAGAAACAGCAGTAAGCACAGGGAAATATCTGCTTCTAAATCCAAAACGCAGCTATCTAACAGAACGGTTGTCAATGTGTGCACTCAACTTCCAGAGTTAAACCCGTGTGTGGATTCAGCAGTCTGCAGAGACTTTCTCTGCAGAGTCCCAAAACAGGCGTTTTCAGCCCATTACCGGCATATGGAAGAAACAGCAGTAAGCACAGGGAAATATCTGCTTCTAAATCCAAAACGCAGCTATCTAACAGAACGGTTGTCAATGTGTGCACTCAACTTCCAGAGTTAAACCCGTGTGTGGATTCAGCAGTCTGCAAACACTTTCTCTGCAGAGTCCCAAAACAGGCGTTTTCAGCCCATTACCGGCATATGGAAGAAGCAGCAGTAAGCACAGGGAAATATCTGCTTCTAAATCCAAAACGCAGCTATCTAACAGAACGGTTGTCAATGTGTGCACTCAACTTCCAGAGGTAAACCCGTGTGTGGATTCAGCAGTCTGCAGAGACTTTCTCTGCAGAGTCCCAAAACAGGCGTTTTCAGCCCATTACCGGCATATGGAAGAAACAGCAGTAAGCACAGGGAAATATCTGCTTCTAAATCCAAAACGCAGCTATCTAACAGAACGGTTGTCAATGTGTGCACTCAACTTCCAGAGTTAAACCCGTGTGTGGATTCAGCAGTCTGCAAACAGTTTCTCTGCAGAGTCCCAAAACAGGCGTTTTCAGCCCATTACCGGCATATGGAAGAAACAGCAGTAAGCACAGGGAAATATCTGCTTCTAAATCCAAAACGCAGCTATCTAACAGAACGGTTGTCAATGTGTGCACTCAACTTCCAGAGTTAAACCCGTGTGTGGATTCAGCAGTCTGCAGAGACTTTCTCTGCAGAGTCCCAAAACAGGCGTTTTCAGCCCATTACCGGCATATGGAAGAAACAGCAGTAAGCACAGGGAAATATCTGCTTCTAAATCCAAAACGCAGCTATCTAACAGAACGGTTGTCAATGTGTGCACTCAACTTCCAGAGTTAAACCCGTGTGTGGATTCAGCAGTCTGCAGAGACTTTCTCTGCAGAGTCCCAAAACAGGCGTTTTCAGCCCATTACCGGCATATGGAAGAAACAGCAGTAAGCACAGGGAAATATCTGCTTCTAAATCCAAAACGCAGCTATCTAACAGAACGGTTGTCAATGTGTGCACTCAACTTCCAGAGTTAAACCCGTGTGTGGATTCAGCAGTCTGCAAACACTTTCTGTGCAGAGTCTGAAAACAGGCCTTTCCGGCCCAGTACCGGCATATATAAGAAAGAGCATTAAGACTGCGTCTAAAACTCAGAAGAAACGTTTATTTCAACCTGCTCGGCCGTGTGTTCTCTGACCTAAGGGAGTTTAATCTATGTTTAGATTCAGCGAGATAGAAACACGTTTATTCTAGGAGCTGTCTTTGGATATTCCGGAATGAATGGGAGTATATGCTGTAAAGAGAAATATCTGTTTCTAAAACCAAAATGGATCTATCTAGCAGAGTGGTTGTGAATGTGTGCCTTTGGCTTAAAGAGGTAAACTGCTCTTCTCATGCAGCACTTTAGAAACCCTTTATATGCAAATTCTCATACAGGCCTTTCCAGCAAAACACCAGCCTAAAGGAAATAGCAGTAAGACTGCATCTTTAACATGGATGAAACTGTTTTCAAACTGCTCTGCTGTGTGTTCATTCGTATAAGAGGCTTGAATATATGTTCAGATTCAGCTAATTAGCAACACGTTTCTTCCAGGAGCTGTGTTTGCCTATTCCAGAGTATACTGGAGTATAAGATGTAAAGACAAATGTCTCGTTCCAAAAGAAAAACGGATGATCTAATGGAATGGTTGTCAATGTGTGCATTCAACTTACTGAGCTAAACTGCTGTTTGTATGCAGCAGTTTAGAAAACATTTCTGTGTAGATTCTCAAACAGACATTTCCAGCAAAATACCGGCCTATAAGAAATAGCAGTAAGACTGCGTCTAAAACTCAGAGGGAACGTTTCTTTCAAACTGCTCTGCAGTGTGTTCGTTCACCAAAGGTCGTTGAATCTATGTTTGGATTCAGCGAGTTTGAAACACGTTTATTCTAGGAGCTGCATTTCGATATTCCAGAGTGTATGGGAGTAAATGCTGTAAAGAGAAATATCTGTTTCTAAAACCAAAACGGAGCTATCTAACAGAATGGTTGTGAATGTGTGCATTCAACTTAAAGGGTTAATCTGCTCTTCTTAGGCAGCAGTTTAGAAACCCTTTATATGCAAATTCTAAAATCAACATTTGCAGCAAAACACCAGCCTCAAAGAAGTAGCAGTAAGACTGCATCTATAACATAGAAGAAACGTTTTCTTCAAAATGCTCTGCTCTGTGTTCATTCAACTAAGAGTCTTGAGTATATGTTCAGATTCAGCGAGTAAGAAACACGTTTCTTCCAGGAGCTGCATTTGCATATTCCAGAGTGTACTGGAGTATAAGGTTTAAAGTGAAATATCTGGTTCTAAAACAAACACGGAGCCATCTAACAGAATGGTTGTCACTGTGTGCATTCAGCTTATTGAGATAAACTGTTGTTTCTATGCAGCAGTTTAGAAAAGATTTTTGTGCAGATTCTAAAACAGACATTCCCAGCAAAATACCGGCCTCTAAGAAATAGCAATAAGACTGCGTCTAAAACTCAAATAAAACGTTTCTTTCAAACTGCTGTGCTGTGTGTTCGTTCACCTAAGGGAGTTGAATCTATGTTTAGATTCAGCGACTTAGAAACACGTCTATTCTGGGAGCTGCGTTTGGCTATTCCAGAATGAATGGGAGTATATGCTGTAACTAGAAACACAGGCTTCTAAAACCAAAACGGAGCTAGCTAACAGAATGATTGTGAATGAGGGCATTCAACATAACGAATTAAACTGCTCCACTTATGCAGCAGTTTACAAACCATTTGTATGGAAATTCTAAAACCAACATTTCCAGGAAAACACCAGCCTAAAAGCAATAGCAGTAACAGTGCATCTATAACATGGAAGAAATGTTTTTTTCAAACTCCTCTGCTGCGTCTTCATTCACCTAAGAGACTTCAATATATGCTCAGATTCAGCGAGTTACAAACACGTTTCTTCAGGAGCTGCGTTTGCATATATCAGAGTGTACTGGGGTACAAGATGTAAAGGGAAATATCTGATTATACGTAGAAACCCGTTTCTTTTAGGAGCTGCGTTTGGATATTCCAGAGTGAATGAGAGTATATGCTGTAAAGAGAAATAACTTCTTCTAAAACCAAAAGGCAGCTATGTAACTGAATGGTTGTCAATGCGTGCATTCACCTTCCAGAGATGAACTCGTGTGTGGATTCAGCAGTCCGCAAACACTTTCTGTGCAGAGTCCCAAAACAGGCGTTTTCAGCCCATTACCGGCATATGGAAGAAACGGCAGTAAGCACAGGGAAATATCTGCTTCGAAATCCAAAACGCAGCTATCTAACAGAACGGTTGTCAATGTGTGCACTCAACTTCCAGAGTTAAACCCGTGTGTGGATTCAGCAGTCTGCAAACACTTTCTCTGCAGAGTCCCAAAACAGGCGTTTTCAGCCCATTACCGGCATATGGAAGAAGCAGCAGTAAGCACAGGGAAATATCTGCTTCTAAATCCAAAACGCAGCTATCTAACAGAACGGTTGTCAATGTGTGCACTCAACTTCCAGAGTTAAACCCGTGTGTGGATTCAGCAGTCTGCAGAGACTTTCTCTGCAGAGTCCCAAAACAGGCGTTTTCAGCCCATTACCGGCATATGGAAGAAACAGCAGTAAGCACAGGGAAATATCTGCTTCTAAATCCAAAACGCAGCTATCTAACAGAACGGTTGTCAATGTGTGCACTCAACTTCCAGAGTTAAACCCGTGTGTGGATTCAGCAGCCTGCAGAGACTTTCTCTGCAGAGTCCCAAAACAGGCGTTTTCAGCCCATTACCGGCATATGGAAGAAACAGCAGTAAGCACAGGGAAATATCTGCTTCTAAATCCAAAACGCAGCTATCTAACAGAACGGTTGTCAATGTGTGCACTCAACTTCCAGAGTTAAACCCGTGTGTGGATTCAGCAGTCTGCAAACACTTTCTCTGCAGAGTCCCAAAACAGGCGTTTTCAGCCCATTACCGGCATATGGAAGAAACAGCAGTAAGCACAGGGAAATATCTGCTTCTAAATCCAAAACGCAGCTATCTAACAGAACGGTTGTCAATGTGTGCACTCAACTTCCAGAGTTAAACCCGTGTGTGGATTCAGCAGCCTGCAGAGACTTTCTCTGCAGAGTCCCAAAACAGGCGTTTTCAGCCCATTACCGGCATATGGAAGAAACAGCAGTAAGCACAGGGAAATATCTGCTTCTAAATCCAAAACGCAGCTATCTAACAGAACGGTTGTCAATGTGTGCACTCAACTTCCAGAATTAAACCCGTGTGTGGATTCAGCAGTCTGCAGAGACTTTCTCTGCAGAGTCCCAAAACAGGCGTTTTCAGCCCATTACCGGCATATGGAAGAAACAGCAGTAAGCACAGGGAAATATCTGCTTCTAAATCCAAAACGCAGCTATCTAACAGAACGGTTGTCAATGTGTGCACTCAACTTCCAGAGTTAAACCCGTGTGTGGATTCAGCAGTCTGCAAACACTTTCTCTGCAGAGTCCCAAAACAGGCGTTTCAGCCCATTACCGGCATATGGAAGAAGCAGCAGTAAGCACAGGGAAATATCTGCTTCTAAATCCAAAACGCAGCTATCTAACAGAACGGTTGTCAATGTGTGCACTCAACTTCCAGAGGTAAACCCGTGTGTGGATTCAGCAGTCTGCAGAGACTTTCTCTGCAGAGTCCCAAAACAGGCGTT
>NW_026989178.1:0-59347 GCF_030222135.1 Aotus nancymaae
GCTTACTGCTGTTTCTTCCATATGCCGGTAATGGGCTGAAAACGCCTGTTTTGGGACTCTGCAGAGAAAGTGTTTGCAGACTGCTGAATCCACACACGGGTTTAACTCTGGAAGTTGAGTGCACACATTGACAACCGTTCTGTTAGATAGCTGCGTTTTGGATTTAGAAGCAGATATTTCCCTGTGCTACTGCAGTTTCCTTCCATATGCCGGTAATGGGCTGAAAACGCCGTTTTGGGACACTGCAGAGAAAGTGTTTGCAGACTGCTGAATCCACACACTGGTTTAACTCTGGAAGTTGAGTGCACACATTGACAACCGTTCTGTTAGATTGCTGCGTTTTGGATTAGAAGCAGATATTCCCTGTGCTTACTGCTCTTTTCCATATGCCGGTAATGGGCTGAAAACGCCTGTTTTGGGACTCTGCAGAGAAAGTGTTTGCAGACTGCTGAATCCACACCCGGGTTTAACTCTGGAAGTTGAGTGCACACATTGACAACCGTTCTGTTAGATAGCTGCGTTTTGGATTTAGAGCAGATATTTCCCTGTGCTTACTGCTGTTTCTTCCATATGCCGGTAATGGCTGAAAACGCCTGTTTGGGACTCTGCAGAGAAAGTGTTTGCAGACTGCTGAATCCACACACGGGTTTAACTCTGGAAGTTGAGTGCACACATTGACAACCGTTCTGTTAGATAGCTGCGTTTTGGATTTAGAAGCAGATATTTCCCAGTGCTTACTGCTGTTTCTTCCATATGCCGGTAAGGGCTGAAAACGCCTGTTTTGGGACTCTGCAGAGAAAGTGTTTGCAGACTGCTGAATCCACACACGGGTTTAACTCTGGAAGTTGAGTGCACACATTGACAACCGTTCTGTTAGATAGCTGCGTTTTGGATTTAGAAGCAGATATTCCCTGTGCTTACTGCTGTTTCTTCCATATGCCGGTAATGGGCTGAAAACGCCTGTTTTAGGGACTCTGCAGAGAAAGTGTTTTGCAGACTGCTGAATCCACACACGGGTTTAACTCTGGAAGTTGAGTGCACACATTGACAACCGTTCTGTTAGATAGCTGCGTTTTGGATTTAGAAGCAGATATTTCCCTGTGCTTACTGCTGTTTCTTCCATATGCCGGTAATGGGCTGAAAACGCCTGTTTTGGGACTCTGCAGAGAAAGTGTTTGCAGACTGCTGAATCCACACACGGGTTTAACTCTGGAAGTTGAGTGCACACATTGACAACCGTTCTGTTAGATAGCTGCGTTTTGGATTTAGAAGCAGATATTTCCCAGTGCTTACTGCTGTTTCTTCCATATGCCGGTAATGGGCTGAAAACGCCTGTTTTGGGACTCTGCAGAGAAAGTGTTTGCAGACTGCTGATCCACACACGGGTTTAACTCTGGAAGTTGAGGTGCACACATTGACAACCGTTCTGTTAGATAGCTGCGTTTTGGATTTAGAAGCAGATATTTCCCTGTGCTTACTGCTGTTTCTTCCATATGCCGGTAATGGGCTGAAAAGGCCTGTTTTGGGACTCTGCAGAGAAAGTGTTTGCAGACTGCTGAATCCACACACGGGTTTAACTCTGGAAGTTGAGTGCACACATTGACAACCGTTCTGTTAGATAGCTGCGTTTTGGATTTAGAAGCAGATATTTCCCTGTGCTTACTGCTGTTTCTTCCATATGCCAGTAATGGGCTGAAAACGCCTGTTTTGGGACTCTGCAGAGAAAGTGTTTGCAGACTGCTGAATCCACACACGGGTTTAACTCTGGAAGTTGAGTGCACACATTGACAACCGTTCTGTTAGATAGCTGCGTTTTGGATTTAGAAGCCAGATATTTCCCTGTGCTTACTGCTGTTTCTTCCATATGCCGGTAATGGGCTGAAAACGCCTGTTTTGGGACTCTGCAGAGAAAGTGTTTGCAGACTGCTGAATCCACACACGGGTTTAACTCTGGAAGTTGAGTGCACACATTGGCAACCGTTCTGTTAGATAGCTGCGTTTTGGATTTAGAAGCAGATATTTCCCTGTGCTTACTGTTGTTTCTTCCATATGCCGGTAATGGGCTGAAAACGCCTGTTTTGGGACTCTGCAGAGAAAGTGTTTGCAGACTGCTGAATCCACACACGGGTTTAACTCTGGAAGTTGAGTGCACACATTGACAACCGTTCTGTTAGATAGCTGCGTTTTGGATTTAGAAGCAGATATTTCCCTGTGCTTACTGCTGTTTCTTCCGTATGCCGGTAATGGGGATGAAAACGCCTGTTTTGGGACTCTGCAGAGAAAGTGTTTGCAGACTGCTGAATCCACACACGGGTTTAACTCTGGAAGTTGAGTGCACACATTGACAACCGTTCTGTTAGATAGCTGCGTTTTGGATTTAGAAGCAGATATTTCCCTGTGCTTACTGCTGTTTCTTCCGTATGCCGGTAATGGGCTGAAAACGCCTGTTTTGGGACTCTGCAGAGAAAGTGTTTGCAGACTGCTGAATCCACACACGGGTTTAACTCTGGAAGTTGAGTGCACACATTGACAACCGTTCTGTTAGTTAGCTGTGTTTTGGATTTAGAAGCAGATATTTCCCTGTGCTTACTGCTGTTTCTTCCATATGCCGGTAATGGGCTGAAAACGCCTGTTTGGGACTCTGCAGAGAAAGTGTTTGCAGACTGCTGAATCCACACACGGGTTTAACTCTGGAAGTTGAGTGCACACATTGACAACCGTTCTGTTAGATAGCTGCGTTTTGGATTTAGAAGCAGATATTTCCCAGTGCTTACTGCTGTTTCTTCCATATGCCGGTAAAGGGCTGAAAACGCCTGTTTTGGGACTCTGCAGAGAAGTGTTTGCAGACTGCTGAATCCACACACGGGTTTAACTCTGGAAGTTGAGTGCACACATTGACAACCGTTCTGTTAGATAGCTGCGTTTTGGATTTAGAAGCAGATATTTCCCTGTGCTTACTGCTGTTTCTTCCATATGCCCGGTAATGGGCTGAAAACGCCTGTTTTGGGACTCTGCAGAGAAAAGTGTTTGCAGACTGCTGAATCCACACACGGGTTTAACTCTGGAAGTTGAGTGCACACATTGACAACCCGTTCTGTTAGATAGCTGCGTTTTGGATTTAGAAGCAGATATTTCCCTGTGCTTACTGCTGTTTCTTCCATATGCCGTAATGGGCTGAAAACGCCTGTTTTGGGACTCTGCAGAGAAAGTGTTTGCAGACTGCTGAATCCACACACGGGTTTAACTCTGGAAGTTGAGTGCACACATTGACAACCGTTCTGTTAGATAGCTGCGTTTTGGATTTAGAAGCAGATATTTCCCTGTGCTTACTGCTGTTTCTTCCATATGCCGGTAATGGGCTGAAAACGCCTGTTTTGGGACTCTGCAGAGAAAGTGTTTGCAGACTGCTGAATCCACACACGGGTTTAACTCTGGAAGTTGAGTGCACACATTGGCAACCGTTCTGTTAGATAGCTGCGTTTTGGATTTAGAAGCAGATATTTCCCTGTGCTTACTGTTGTTACTTCCATATGCCGGTAATGGGCTGAAACGCCTGTTTTGGGACTCTGCAGAGAAAGTGTTTGCAGACTGCTGAATCCACACACGGGTTTAACTCTGGAAGTTGAGTGCACACATTGACAACCGTTCTGTTAGATAGCTGCGTTTTGGATTTAGAAGCAGATATTTCCCTGTGCTTACTGCTGTTTCTTCCGTATGCCGGGTAATGGGATGAAAACGCCTGTTTTGGGACTCTGCAGAGAAAGTGTTTGCAGACTGCTGAATCCACACACGGGTTTAACTCTGGAAGTTGAGTGCACACATTGACAACCGTTCTGTTAGATAGCTGCGTTTTGGATTTAGAAGCAGATATTTCCCTGTGCTTACTGCTGTTTCTTCCGTATGCCGGTAATGGGCTGAAAACGCCTGTTTTGGGACTCTGCAGAGAAAGTGTTTGCAGACTGCTGAATCCACACACGGGTTTAACTCTGGAAGTTGAGTGCACACATTGACAACCGTTCTGTTAGTTAGCTGTGTTTTGGATTTAGAAGCAGATATTTCCCTGTGCTTACTGCTGTTTCTTCCATATGCCGGTAATGGGCTGAAAACGCCTGTTTGGGACTCTGCAGAGAAAGTGTTTGCAGACTGCTGAATCCACACACGGGTTTAACTCTGGAAGTTGAGTGCACACATTGACAACCGTTCTGTTAGATAGCTGCGTTTTGGATTTAGAAGCAGATATTTCCCAGTGCTTACTGCTGTTTCTTCCATATGCCGGTAAAGGGCTGAAAACGCCTGTTTTGGGACTCTGCAGAGAAAGTGTTTGCAGACTGCTGAATCCACACACGGGTTTAACTCTGGAAGTTGAGTGCACACATTGACAACCGTTCTGTTAGATAGCTGCGTTTTGGATTTAGAAGCAGATATTTCCCTGTGCTTACTGCTGTTTCTTCCATATGCCGGTAATGGGCTGAAAACGCCTGTTTTGGGACTCTGCAGAGAAAGTGTTTGCAGACTGCTGAATCCACACACGGGTTTAACTCTGGAAGTTGAGTGCACACATTGACAACCGTTCTGTTAGATAGCTGCGTTTTGGATTTAGAAGCAGATATTTCCCTGTGCTTACTGCTGTTTCTTCCATATGCCGGTAATGGGCTGAAAACGCCTGTTTTGGGACTCTGCAGAGAAAGTGTTTGCAGACTGCTGAATCCACACACGGGTTTAACTCTGGAAGTTGAGTGCACACATTGACAACCGTTCTGTTAGATAGCTGCGTTTTGGATTTAGAAGCAGATATTTCCCAGTGCTTACTGCTGTTTCTTCCATATGCCGGTAATGGGCTGAAAACGCCTGTTTTGGGACTCTGCAGAGAAAGTGTTTGCAGACTGCTGAATCCACACACGGGTTTAACTCTGGAAGTTGAGTGCACACATTGACAACCGTTCTGTTAGATAGCTGCGTTTTGGATTTAGAAGCAGATATTTCCCTGTGCTTACTGCTGTTTCTTCCATATGCCGGTAATGGGCTGAAAAGGCCTGTTTTGGGACTCTGCAGAGAAAGTGTTTGCAGACTGCTGAATCCACACACGGGTTTTAACTCTGGAAGTTGAGTGCACACATTGACAACCGTTCTGTTAGATAGCTGCGTTTTGGATTTAGAAGCAGATATTTCCCTGTGCTTACTGCTGTTTCTTCCATATGCCAGTAATGGGCTGGAAAACGCCTGTTTTGGGACTCTGCAGAGAAAGTGTTTGCAGACTGCTGAATCCACACACGGGTTTAACTCTGGGAAGTTGAGTGCACACATTGACAACCGTTCTGTTAGATAGCTGCGTTTTGGATTTAGAAGCAGATATTTCCCTGTGCTTACTGCTGTTTCTTCCATATGCCGGTAATGGGCTGATAACGCCTGTTTTGGGACTCTGCAGAGAAAGTGTTTGCAGACTGCTGAATCCACACACGGGTTTTAACTCTGGAAGTTGAGTGCACACATGGCTACCGTTCTGTTAGATAGCTGCGTTTTGGATTTAGAAGCAGATATTTCCCTGTGCTTACTGTTGTTTCTTCCATATGCCGGGTAATGGGCTGAAAAACGCCTGTTTTGGGACTCTGCAGAGAAGTGTTTGCAGACTGCTGAATCCACACACGGTTTAACTCTGGAAGTTGAGTGCACACATTGACAACCGTTCTGTTAGATAGCTGCGATTTGGATTTAGAAGCAGATATTTCCCTGTGCTTACTGCTGTTTCTTCCGTATGCCGGTAAATGGGATGAAAACGCCTGTTTTGGGACTCTGCAGAGAAAGTGTTTGCAGACTGCTGAATCCACACACGGGTTTAACTCTGGAAGTTGGAGTGCACAACATTGACAACGTTCTGTTAGATAGCTGCGTTTTGGATTTAGAAGCAGATATTTCCCTGTGCTTACTGCTGTTTCTTCCGTATGCCGGTAATGGGCTGAAAACGCCTGTTTTGGGACTCTGCAGAGAAAGTGTTTGCAGACTGCTGAATCCACACACGGGTTTAACTCTGGAAGTTGAGTGCACACATTGACAACCGTTCTGTTAGTTAGCTGTGTTTTGGATTTAGAAGCAGATATTTCCCTGTGCTTACTGCTGTTTCTTCCATATGCCGGTAATGGGCTTGAAAACGCCTGTTTGGGACTCTGCAGAGAAAGTGTTTGCAGACTGCTGAATCCACACACGGGTTTTAACTCTGGAAGTTGAGTGCACACATTGACAACCGTTCTGTTAGATAGCTGCGTTTTGGATTTAGAAGCAGATATTTCCCAGTGCTTACTGCTGTTTCTTCCATATGCCGGTAAAGGGCTGAAAACGCCTGTTTTGGGACTCTGCAGAGAAAGTGTTTGCAGACTGCTGAATCCACACACGGGTTTAACTCTGGAAGTTGAGTGCACACATTGACAACCGTTCTGTTAGATAGCTGCGTTTTGGATTTAGAAGCAGATATTTCCCTGTGCTTACTGCTGTTTCTTCCATATGCCGGTAATGGGCTGAAAACGCCTGTTTTGGGACTCTGCAGAGAAAGTGTTTGCAGACTGCTGAATCCACACACGGGTTTAACTCTGGAAGTTGAGTGCACACATTGACAACCGTTCTGTTAGATAGCTGCGTTTTGGATTTAGAAGCAGATATTTCCCTGTGCTTACTGCTGTTTCTTCCATATGCCGGTAATGGGCTGAAAACGCCTGTTTGGGACTCTGCAGAGAAAGTGTTTGCAGACTGCTGAATCCACACACGGGTTTAACTCTGGAAGTTGAGTGCACTCATTGACAACCGTTCTGTTAGATAGCTGCGTTTTGGATTTAGAAGCAGATATTTCCCAGTGCTTACTGCTGTTTCTTCCATATGCCGGGTAAAGGGCTGAAAACGCCTGTTTTGGGACTCTGCAGAGAAAGTGTTTGCAGACTGCTGAATCCACACACCGGTTTAACTCTGGAAGTTGAGTGCACACATTGACACCGTTCTGTTAGATAGCTGCGTTTTGGATTTAGAAGCAGATATTTCCCTGTGCTTACTGCTGTTTCTTCCATATGCCGGTAATGGCTGAAAACGCCTGTTTTGGGACTCTGCAGAGAAAGTGTTTGCAGACTGCTGAATCCACACACGGGTTTAACTCTGGAAGTTGAGTGCACCACATTGACAACCGTTCTGTTTAGATAGCTGCGTTTTGGATTTAGAAGCAGATATTTCCCTGTGCTTACTGCTGTTTCTTCCATATGCCGGTAATGGGCTGAAAACGCCTGTTTTGGGACTCTGCAGAGAAAGTGTTTGCAGACTGCTGAATCCACACACGGGTTTAACTCTGGAAGTTGAGTGCACACATTGACAACCGTTCTGTTAGATAGCTGCGTTTTGGATTTAGAAGCAGATATTTCCCTGTGCTTACTGCAGTTTCTTCCATATGCCGGTAATGGGCTGAAAACGCCTGTTTTGGGACTCTGCAGAGAAAGTGTTTGCAGACTGCTGAATCCACACACTGGTTTAACTCTGGAAGTTGAGTGCACACATTGACAACCGTTCTGTTAGATTGCTGCGTTTTGGATTTAGAAGCAGATATTTCCCTGTGCTTACTGCTCTTTCTTCCATATGCCGGTATGGGCTGAAAACGCCTGTTTTGGGACTCTGCAGAGAAAGAGGTTTGCAGACTGCTGAATCCACACCCGGTTTAACTCTGGAAGTTGAGTGCACACATTGACAACCGTTCTGTTAGATAGCTGCGTTTTGGATTTAGAAGCAGATATTTCCCTGTGCTTACTGCTGTTTCTTCCATATGCCGGTAATGGCTGAAAACGCCTGTTTGGGACTCTGCAGAGAAAGTGTTTGCAGACTGCTGAATCCACACACGGGTTTAACTCTGGAAGTTGAGTGCACACATTGACAACCGTTCTGTTAGATAGCTGCGTTTTGGATTTAGAAGCAGATATTTCCCAGTGCTTACTGCTGTTCTTCCATATGCCGGTAAAGGGCTGAAAACGCCTGTTTTGGGGACTCTGCAGAGAAAGTGTTTGCAGACTGCTGAATCCACACACGGGTTTAACTCTGGAAGTTGAGTGTACACATTGACAACCGTTCTGTTAGATAGCTGCGTTTTGGATTTAGAAGCAGATATTTCCCTGTGCTTACTGCTGTTACTTCCATATGCCGGTAATGGGCTGAAAACGCCTGTTTTGGGACTCTGCAGAGAAAGTGTTTGCAGACTGCTGAATCCACACACGGGTTTAACTCTGGAAGTTGAGTGCACACATTGACAACCGTTCTGTTAGATAGCTGCGTTTGGATTTAGAAGCAGATATTTCCCTGTGCTTACTGCTGTTTCTTCCATATGCCGGTAATGGGCTGAAAACGCCTGTTTTGGGACTCTGCAGAGAAAGTGTTTGCAGACTGCTGAATCCACACACGGGTTTAACTCTGGAAGTTGAGTGCACACATTGACAACCGTTCTGTTAGATAGCTGCGATTTGGATTTAGAAGCAGATATTTCCCAGTGCTTACTGCTGTTTCTTCCATATGCCGGTAAATGGGCTGAAAACGACCTGTTTTGGGACTCTGCAGAGAAGTGTTTGCAGACTGCTGAATCCACACACGGGTTTAACTCTGGAAGTTGAGTGCACACATTGACAACCGTTCTGTTAGATAGCTGCGTTTTGGATTTAGAAGCAGATATTTCCCTGTGCTTACTGCTGTTTCTTCCATATGCCGGTAATGGGCTGAAAAGGCCTGTTTTGGGACTCTGCAGAGAAAGTGTTTGCAGACTGCTGAATCCACACACGGGTTTAACTCTGGAAGTTGAGTGCACACATTGACAACCGTTCTGTTAGATAGCTGCGTTTGGATTTAGAAGCAGATATTTCCCTGTGCTTACTGCTGTTTCTTCCATATGCCAGTAATGGGCTGAAAACGCCTGTTTTGGGACTCTGCAGAGAAAGTGTTTGCAGACTGCTGAATCCACACACGGGTTTAACTCTGGAAGTTGAGTGCACACATTGACAACCGTTCTGTTAGATAGCTGCGTTTTGGATTTAGAAGCAGATATTTCCCTGTGCTTACTGCTGTTTCTTCCATATGCCGGTAATGGGCTGAAAACGCCTGTTTTGGGACTCTGCTAGAGAAAGTGTTTGCAGACTGCTGAATCCACACACGGGTTTAACTCTGGAAGTTGAGTGCACACATTGGCAACCGTTCTGTTAGATAGCTGCGTTTTGGATTTAGAAGCAGATATTTCCCTGTGCTTACTGTTGTTTCTTCCATATGCCGGTAATGGGCTGAAAACGCCTGTTTTGGGACTCTGCAGAGGAAAGTGTTTGCAGACTGCTGAATCCACACACGGGTTTAACTCTGGAAGTTGAGTGCACACATTGACAACCGTTCTGTTAGATAGCTGCGTTTTGGATTTAGAAGCAGATATTTCCCTGTGCTTACTGCTGTTTCTTCCGTATGCCGGTAATGGGATGAAAACGCCTGTTTTGGGACTCTGCAGAGAAAGTGTTTGCAGGACTGCTGAATCCACACACGGGTTTAACTCTGGAAGTTGAGTGCACACATTGACAACAGTTCTGTTAGATAGCTGCGTTTTGGATTTAGAAGCAGATATTTCCCTGTGCTTACTGCTGTTTCTTCCGTATGCCGGTAATTGGGCTGAAAACGCCTGTTTTGGGACTCTGCAGAGAAAGTGTTTGCAGACTGCTGAATCCACACACGGGTTTAACTCTGGAAGTTGAGTGCACACATTGACAACCGTTCTGTTAGTTAGCTGTGTTTTGGATTTAGAAGCAGATATTTCCCTGTGCTTACTGCTGTTTCTTCCATATGCCGGTAATGGGCTGAAAACGCCTGTTTGGGACTCTGCAGAGAAAGTGTTTGCAGACTGCTGAATCCACACACGGGTTTACCTCTGGAAGTTGAGTGCACACATTGACAACCGTTCTGTTAGATATCTGCGTTTTGGATTTAGAAGCAGATATTTCCCAGTGCTTACTGCTGTTTCTTCCATATGCCGGTAAAGGGCTGAAAACGCCTGTTTTGGGACACTGCAGAGAAAGTGTTTGCAGACTGCTGAATCCACACACGGGTTAACTCTGGAAGTTGAGTGCACACATTGACAACCGTTCTGTTAGATAGCTGCGTTTCGGATTTAGAAGCAGATATTTCCCTGAGCTTACTGCTGTTTCTTCCATATGCCGGTAATGGGCTGAAAACGCCTGTTTGGGACTCTGCAGAGAAAGTGTTTGCAGACTGCTGAATCCACACACGGGTTTAACTCTGGAAGTTGAGTGCACACATTGACAACCGTTCTGTTAGATAGCTGCGTTTTGATTAGAAGCAGATATTTTCCCAGTGCTTACTGCTGTTTCTTCCATATGCCGGTAAAGGGCTGAAAACGCCTGTTTTGGGACTCTGCAGAGAAAGTGTTTGCAGACTGCTGAATCCACACACCGGTTTAACTCTGGAAGTTGAGTGGCACACATTGACAACCGTTCTGTTAGATAGCTGCGTTTTGGATTTAGAAGCAGAATATTTCCCTGTGCTTACTGCTGTTTCTTCCATATGCCGGTAATGGGCTGAAAACGCCTGTTTTGGGACTCTGCAGAGAAAGTGTGTTGCAGACTGCTGAATCCACACACGGTTTACTCTGGAAGTTGAGTGCACACATTGACAACCGTTCAGTTAGATAGCTGCGTTTTGGATTTAGAAGCAGATATTTCCCTGTGCTTACTGCTGTTTCTTCCATATGCCGGTAATGGGCTGAAAACGCCTGTTTTGGGACTCTGCAGAGAAAGTGTTTGCAGACTGCTGAATCCACACACGGGTTTAACTCTGGAAGTTGAGTGCACACATTGACAACCGTTCTGTTAGATAGCTGCGTTTTGGATTTAGAGCAGATATTTCCCAGTGCTTACTGCTGTTTCTTCCATATGCCGGTAATGGGCTTAAAACGCCTGTTTTGGGACTCTGCAGAGAAAGTGTTTGCAGACTGCTGCATCCACACACGGGTTTAACTCTGGAAGTTGAGTGCACACATTGACAACCGTTCTGTTAGATAGCTGCGTTTTGGATTTAGAAGCAGATATTTCCCTGTGCTTACTGCTGGTTTCTTCCATATGCCGGTAATGGGCTGAAAACGCCTGTTTAGGGACTCTGCAGAGAAAGTGTTTGCAGACTGCTGAATCCACACACGGGTTTAACTCTGGAAGTTGAGTGCACACATTGACAACCGTTCTGTTAGATAGCTGCGTTTTGGATTTAGAAGCAGATATTTCCCTGTGCTTACTGCAGTTTCTTCCAATGCCGGTAATGGGCTGAAAACGCCTGTTTTGGGACTCTGCAGAGAAAGTGTTTGGCAGACTGCTGAATCCACACACGGGTTTAACTCTGGAAGTTGAGTGCACACATTGACAACCGTTCTGTTAGATAGCTGCGTTTTGGATTTAGAAGCAGATATTTCCCAGTGCTTACTGCTGTTTCTTCCATATGCCGGTAATGGGCTGAAAACGCCTGTTTTGGGACTCTGCAGAGAAAGTGTTTGCAGACTGCTGAATCCACACACGGGTTTAACTCTGGAAGTTGAGTGCACACATTGACAACCGTTCTGTTAGATAGCTGCGTTTTGGATTTAGAAGCAGATATTTCCCTGTGCTTACTGCTGTTTCTTCCATATGCCGGTAATGGGCTGAAAACGCCTGTTTTGGGACTCTGCAGAGAAAGTGTTTGCAGACTGCTGAATCCACACACGGGTTTAACTCTGGAAGTTGAGTGCACACATTGACAACCGTTCTGTTAGATAGCTGCGTTTTGGATTTAGAAGCAGATATTTCCCTGTGCTTACTGCAGTTTCTTCCATATGCCGGTAATGGGCTGAAAACGCCTGTTTTGGGACTCTGCAGAGAAAGTGTTTGCAGACTGCTGAATCCACACACGGGTTTAACTCTGGAAGTTGAGTGCACACATTGGCAACCGTTCTGTTAGATAGCTGCGTTTTGGATTTAGAAGCAGATATTTCCCTGTGCTTACTGTTGTTTCTTCCATATGCCGGTAATGGGCTGAAAACGCCTGTTTGGGACTCTGCAGAGAAAGTGTTTGCAGACTGCTGAATCCACACACGGGTTTAACTCTGGAAGTTGAGTGCACACATTGACAACCGTTCTGTTAGATAGCTGCGTTTTGGATTTAGAAGCAGATATTTCCCTGTGCTTACTGCTGTTTCTTCCGTATGCCGGTAATGGATGAAAACGCCTGTTTTGGGACTCTGCAGAGAAAGTGTTTGCAGACTGCTGAATCCACACACGGGTTTAACTCTGGAAGTTGAGTGCACACATTGACAACCGTTCTGTTAGATAGCTGCGTTTTGGATTTAGAAGCAGATATTTCCCTGTGCTTACTGCTGTTTCTTCCATATGCCGGGTAATGGGCTGAAAACGCCTGTTTTGGGACTCTGCAGAGAAAGTGTTTGCAGACTGCTGAATACACACACGGGTTTAACTCTGGAAGTTGAGTGCACACATTGGCAACCGTTCTGTTAGATAGCTGCGTTTTGGATTTAGAAGCAGATATTTCCCTGTGCTTACTGTTGTTTCTTCCATATGCCGGTATTGGGCTGAAAACGCCTGTTTTGGGACTCTGCAGAGAAAGTGTTTGCAGACTGCTGAATCCACACACGGGTTTAACTCTGGAAGTTGAGTGCACACATTGACAACCGTTCTGTTAGATAGCTGCGTTTTGGATTAGAAGCAGATGTTTCCCTGTGCTTACTGCTGTTTCTTCCGTATGCCGGTAATGGGGCTGAAAACGCCTGTTTTGGGACTCTGCAGAGAAAGTGTTTGCAGACTGCTGAATCCACACACGGGTTTAACTCTGGATGTTGAGTGCACACATTGACAACCGTCTTTTAGTTAGCTGTGTTTGGATTTAGAAGCAGATATTTCCCTGTGCTTACTGCTGTTTCTTCCATATGCCGGTAATGGGCTGAAAACGCCTGTTTGGGACTCATGCAGAGAAAGTGTTTGCAGACTGCTGAATCCACACACGGGTTTAACTCTGGAAGTTGAGTGCACACATTGACAACCGTTCTGTTAGATAGCTGCGTTTTGGATTTAGAAGCAGATATTTCCCAGTGCTTACTGCTGTTTCTTCCATATGCCGGTAAAGGGCTGAAAACGCCTGTTTTGGGACTCTTGCAGAGAAAGTGTTTGCAGACTGCTGAATCCACACACGGGTTTAACTCTGGAAGTTGAGTGCACACATTGACAACCGTTCTGTTAGATAGCTGCGTTTTGGATTTAGAAGCAGATATTTCCCTGTGCTTACTGCTGTTTCTTCCATATGCCGGTAATGGGCTGAAAACGCCTGTTTTGGGACTCTGCAGAGAAGTGTTTGCAGACTGCTGAATCCACACACGGGTTTAACTCTGGAAGTTGAGTGCACACATTTGACAACCGTTCTGTTAGATAGCTGCGTTTTGGATTTAGAAGCAGATATTTCCCTGTGCTTACTGCTGTTTCTTCCATATGCCGGTAATGGGCTGAAAACGCCTGTTTGGGACTCTGCAGAGAAAGTGTTTTGCAGACTGCTGAAATCCACACACGGGTTTTAACTCTGGAAGTTGAGTGCACACATTGACAACCGTTCTGTTAGATAGCTGCGTTTTGGATTTAGAAGCAGATATTTCCCAGTGCTTACTGCTGTTTCTTCATATGCCGGTAAAGGGCTGAAAACGCCTGTTTTGGACTCTGCAGAGAAAAGTGTTTGCAGACTGCTGAATCCACACACCGGTTTAACTCTGGAAGTTGAGTGCACACATTGGACAACCGTTCTGTTAGATAGCTGCGTTTTGGATTTAGAAGCAGATATTTCCCAGTGCTTACTGCTGTTTCTTCCATATGCCGGTAATGGGCTGAAAACGCCTGTTTTGGGACTCTGCAGAGAAAGTGTTTGCAGACTGCTGAATCCACACACGGGTTTAACTCTGGAAGTTGAGTGCACACATTGACAACCGTTCTGTTAGATAGCTGCGTTTTGGATTTAGAAGCAGATATTTTCCCTGTGCTTACTGCTGTTTCTTCCATATGCCGGTAATGGCTGAAAACGCCTGTTTTGGGACTCTGCAGAGAAAGTGTTTGCAGACTGCTGAATCCACACACGGGTTTAACTCTGGAAGTTGAGTGCACACATTGACAACCGTTCTGTTAGATAGCTGCGTTTGGATTTAGAAGCAGATATTTCCCAGTGCTTACTGCTGTTTCTTCCATATGCCGGTAAATGGGCTTAAAACGCCTGTTTTGGGACTCTGCAGAGAAAGCGTTTGCAGACTGCTGCATCCACACACGGGTTTAACTCTGGAAGTTGAGTGCACACATTGACAACCGTTCTGTTAGATAGCTGCGTTTTGGATTTAGAAGCAGATATTTCCCTGTGCTTACTGCTGTTTCTTCCCATATGCCGGTAATGGGCTGAAAACGCCTGTTTTGGGACTCTGCAGAGAAAGTGTTTGCAGACTGCTGAATCCACACACGGGTTTAACTCTGGATGTTGAGTGCACACATTGACAACCGTTCTGTTAGATAGCTGCGTTTTGGATTAGAAGCAGATATTTCCCTGTGCTTACTGCAGTTTCTTCCATATGCCGGTATTGGGCTGAAAACGCCTCTTTTGGGACTCTGCAGAGAAAGTGTTTGCAGACTGCTGAATCCACACACGGGTTTAACTCTGGAAGTTGAGTGCACACATTGACAACCGTTCTGTTAGATAGCTGCGTTTTGGATTTAGAAGCAGATATTTCCAGTGCTTACTGCTGTTTCTTCCATATGCCGGTAATGGGCTGAAAACGCCTGTTTTGGGACTCTGCAGAGAAAGTGTTTGCAGACTGCTGAATCCACACACGGGTTTAACTCTGGAAGTTGAGTGCACACATTGACAACCGTTCTGTTAGATAGCTGCGTTTTGGATTTGAGAAGCAGATATTTCCCTGTGCTTACTGCTGTTTCTTCCATATGCCGGTAATGGGCTGAAACGCCTGTTTTGGGACTCTGCAGAGAAAGTGTTTGCAGACTGCTGAATCCACACACGGGTTTAACTCTGGAAGTTGAGTGCACACATTGACAACCGTTCTGTAGATAGCTGCGTTTTGGATTTAGAAGCAGATATTTCCCTGTGCTTACTGCAGTTTCTTCCATATGCCGGTAATGGGCTGAAAACGCCTGTTTTGGGACTCTGCAGAGAAAGTGTTTGCAGACTGCTGAATCCACACACGGGTTTAACTCTGGAAGTTGAGTGCACACATTGGCAACCGTTCTGTTAGATAGCTGCGTTTTGGATTTAGAAGCAGATATTTCCCTGTGCTTACTGTTGTTTCTTCCATATGCCGGTAATGGGCTGAAAACGCCTGTTTGGGACTCTGCAGAGAAAGTGTTTGCAGACTGCTGAATCCACACACGGGTTTAACTCTGGAAGTTGAGTGCACACATTGACAACCGTTCTGTTTAGATAGCTGCGTTTTGGATTTAGAAGCAGATATTTCCCTGTGCTTACTGCTGTTTCTTCCGTATGCCGGTAATGGGATGAAAACGCCTGTTTTGGGACTCTGCAGAGAAAGTGTTTGCAGACTGCTGAATCCACACACGGGTTTAACTCTGGAAGTTGAGTGCACACATTGACAACCGTTCTGTTAGATAGCTGCGTTTTGGATTTAGAAGCAGATATTTCCCTGTGCTTACTGCTTGTTTCTTCCGTATGCCGGTAATGGGCTGAAAACGCCTGTTTTGGGACTCTGCAGAGAAAGTGTTTGCAGACTGCTGAATCCACACACGGTTTAACTCTGGAAGTTGAGTGCACACATTGACAACCGTTCTGTTAGATAGCTGCGTTTTGGATTTAGAAGCAGATATTTCCTGTGCTTACTGCTCTTTCTTCCATATGCCGGTAATGGGCTGAAAACGCCTGTTTTGGGACTCTGTAGAGAAAGTGTTTGCAGACTGCTGATTCCACACACGGGTTTAACTCTGGAAGTTGAGTGCACACATTGACAACCGTTCTGTTAGATAGCTGCGTTTTGGATTAGAAGCAGATATTTCCCTGTGCTTACTGCAGTTTCTTCCATATGCCGGTAATGGGCTGAAAACGCCTGTTTAGGGACTCTGCAGAGAAAGTGTTTGCAGACTGCTGAATCCACACACTGGTTTAACTCTGGAAGTTGAGTGCACACATTGACAACCGTTCTGTTAGATAGCTGCGTTTTGGATTAAGAAGCAGATATTTCCCAGTGCTTACTGCTGTTTCTTCCATATGCCGGTAATGGGCTGAAAACGCCTGTTTTGGGACTCTGCAGAGAAAGTGTTTGCAGACTGCTGAATCCACACGGGTTTAACTCTGGAAGTTGAGTGCACACATTGACAACCGTTCTGTTAGATAGCTGCGTTTTGGATTTAGAAGCAGATATTTCCCTGTGCTTACTGCTGTTTCTTCCATATGCCGGTAATGGGCTGAAAACGCCTGTTTTGGGACTCTGCAGAGAAAGTGTTTGCAGACTGCTGAATGCACACACGGGTTTAACTCTGGAAGTTGAGTGCACACATTGACAACCGTTCTGTTAGATAGCTGCGTTTTGGATTTAGAAGCAGATATTTCCCTGTGCTTACTGCAGTTTCTTCCATATGCCGGTAATGGGCTGAAAACGCCTGTTTTGGGACTCTGCAGAGAAAGTGTTTGCAGACTGCTGAATCCACACACGGGTTTAACTCTGGAAGTTGAGTGCACACATTGACAACCGATCTGTTAGATTGCTGCGTTTTGGATTTAGAAGCAGATATTTCCCGTGTGCTTACGGCAGTTTCTTCCATATGCCGGTAATGGGCTAAAACGCCTGTTTTGGGACTCTGCAGAGAAGTGTTTGCAGACTGCTGAATCCACACACGGGTTTAACTCTGGAAGTTGAGTGCACACATTGACAACCGTTCTGTTAGATAGCTGCGTTTTGGATTTAGAAGCAGATATATTTCCCTGTGCTTACTGCTGTTTCTTCCATATACCGGTAATGGGCTGAAAACGCCTGTTTTGGGACTCTGCAGAGAAAGTGTTTGCAGACTGCTGAATCCACACACGGGTTTAACTCTGGAAGTTGAGTGCACCATTGACAACCGTTCTGTTAGATAGCTGCGTTTTGGATTTAGAAGCAGATATTTCCCTGTGCTTACTGCTGTTTCTTCCATATGCCGGTAATGGGCTGAAAAGGCCTGTTTTGGGACTCTGCAGAGAAAGTGTTTGCAGACTGCTGAATCCACACACGGGTTTAACTCTGGAAGTTGAGTGCACACATTGACAACCGTTCTGTTAGATAGCTGCGTTTTGGATTTAGAAGCAGATATTTCCCTGTGCTTACTGCTGTTTCTTCCATATGCCGGTAATGGGCTGAAAACGCCTGTTTTGGGACTCTGCAGAGAAAGTGTTTGCAGACTGCTGAATCCACACACGGGTTTAACTCTGGAAGTTGAGTGCACACATTGACAACCGTTCTGTTAGATAGCTGCGTTTGGGATTTAGAAGCAGATATTTCCCTGTGCTTACTGCAGTTTCTTCCATATGCCGGTAATGGGCTGAAAACGCCTGTTTTGGGACTCTGCACAGAAAGTGTTTGCAGACTGCTGAATCCACACACGGGTTAACTCTGGAAGTTGAGTGCACACATTGACAACCGTTCTGTTAGATAGCTGCGTTTGGATTTAGAAGCAGATATTTCCCTGTGCTTACTGCTGTTTCTTCCATATGCCGGTAATGGGCTGAAAACGCCTGTTTTGGGACTCTGCAGAGAAAGTGTTTGCAGACTGCTGAATCCACACACGGGTTTAACTCTGGAAGTTGAGTGCACACATTGACAACCGTTCTGTTAGATAGCTGCGTTTTGGATTTAGAAGCAGATATTTCCCTGTGCTTACTGCAGTTTCTTCCTATGCCGGTAATGGGCTGAAAACGCCTGTTTTGGGACTCTGCGAGAGAAAGTGTATGCAGACTGCTGAATCCACACACTGGTTTAACTCTGGAAGTTGAGTGCACACATTGACAACCGTTCTGTTAGATAGCTGCGTTTTCGATTTAGAAGCAGATATTTCCCTGTGCTTACTGCTGTTTCTTCCATATGCCGGCAATGGGCTGAAAACGCCTGTTTGGGGACTCTGCAGAGAAAGTGTTTGCAGACTGCTGAATCCACACACGGAGTTTAACTCTGGAAGTTGAGTGGCACACATTGACAACCGTTTCTGTTAGATAGCTGCGTTTTGGATTTAGAAGCAGATATTTCCCTGTGCTTACTGCTGTTTCTTCCATATGCCGGTAATGGGCTGAAAACGCCTGTTTTGGGACTCTGCAGAGAATGTGTTTGCAGACTGCTGAATCCACACACGGGTTTAACTCTGGAAGTTGAGTGCACACATTGACAACCGTTCTGTTAGATAGCTGCGTTTTGGATTTAGAAGCAGATATTTCCCAGTGCTTACTGCTGTTTCTTCCATATGCCGGTAATGGGCTGAAAACGCCTGTTTTGGGACTCTGTAGAGAAAGTGTTTGCAGACTGCTGATTCCACACACGGGTTTAACTCTGGAAGTTGAGTGCACACATTGACAACCGTTCTGTTAGATAGCTGCGTTTGGATTAGAGCAGATATTTCCCTGTGCTTACTGCAGTTTCTTCCATATGCCGGTAATGGGCTGAAAACGCCTGTTTTGGGACTCTGCAGAGAAAGTGTTTGCAGACTGCTGAATCCACACACTGGTTTAACTCTGGAAGTTGAGTGCACACATTGACAACCGTTCTGTTAGTAGCTGCGTTTTGGATTAGAAGCAGATATTTCCCAGTGCTTACTGCTGTTTCTTCCATATGCCGGTAATGGGCTGAAAACGCCTGTTTTGGGACTCTGCAGAGAAAGTGTTTGCAGACTGCTGAATCCACACACGGGTTTAACTCTGGATGTTGAGTGCACACATTGACAACCGTTCTGTTAGATAGCTGCGTTTTTGGATTTAGAAGCAGATATTTCCCTGTGCTTACTGCTGTTTCTTCCATATGCCGGTAATGGGCTGAAAACGCCTGTTTTGGGACTCTGCAGAGAAAGTGTTTGCAGACTGCTGAATGCACACACGGGTTTAACTCTGGAGTTGAGTGCACACATTGACAACCGTTCTGTTAGATAGCTGCGTTTTGGATTTAGAAGCAGATATTTCCCTGTGCTTACTGCAGTTTCTTCCATATGCCGGTAATGGGCTGAAAACGCCTGTTTTGGGACTCTGCAGAGAAAGTGTTTGCAGACTGCTGAATCCACACACGGGTTTAACTCTGGAAGTTGAGTGCACACATTGACAACCGTTCTGTTAGATTGCTGCGTTTTGGATTTAGAAGCAGATATTTCCCTGTGCTTACGGCAGTTTCTTCCATATGCCGGTAATGGGCTGAAAACGCCTGTTTTGGGACTCTGCAGAGAAAGTGTTTGCAGACTGCTGAATCCACACACGGGTTTAACTCTGGAAGTTGAGTGCACACATTGACAACCGTTCTGTTAGATAGCTGCGTTTTGGATTTAGAAGCAGATATTTCCCTGTGCTTACTGCTGTTTCTTCCATATACCGGTAATGGGCTGAAAACGCCTGTTTTGGGACTCTGCAGAGAAAGTGTTTGCAGACTGCTGAATCCACACACGGGTTTAACTCTGGAAGTTGAGTGCACACATTGACAACCGTTCTGTTAGATAGCTGCGTTTTGGATTTAGAAGCAGATATTTCCCTGTGCTTACTGCTGTTTCTTCCATATGCCGGTAATGGGCTGAAAAGGCCTGTTTTGGGACTCTGCAGAGAAAGTGTTTGCAGACTGCTGAATCCACACACGGGTTTAACTCTGGAAGTTGAGTGCACACATTGACAACCGTTCTGTTAGATAGCTGCGTTTTGGATTTAGAAGCAGATATTTCCCTGTGCTTACTGCTGTTTCTTCCATATGCCGGTAATGGGCTGAAAAGGCCTGTTTTGGGACTCTGCAGAGAAAGTGTTTGCAGACTGCTGAATCCACACACGGGTTTAACTCTGGAAGTTGAGTGCACACATTGACAACCGTTCTGTTAGATAGCTGCGTTTTGGATTTAGAAGCAGATATTTCCCTGTGCTTACTGCAGTTTCTTCCATATGCCGGTAATGGGCTGAAAACGCCTGTTTTGGGACTCTGCACAGAAAGTGTTTGCAGACTGCTGAATCCACACACGGGTTTAACTCTGGAAGTTGAGTGCACACATTGACAACCGTTCTGTTAGATAGCTGCGTTTTGGATTTAGAAGCAGATATTTCCCTGTGCTTACTGCTGTTTCTTCCATATGCCGGTAATGGGCTGAAAACGCCTGTTTTGGGACTCTGCAGAGAAAGTGTTTGCAGACTGCTGAATCCACACACGGGTTTAACTCTGGAAGTTGAGTGCACACATTGACAACCGTTCTGTTAGATAGCTGCGTTTTGGATTTAGAAGCAGATATTTCCCTGTGCTTACTGCAGTTTCTTCCATATGCCGGTAATGGGCTGAAAACGCCTGTTTTGGGACTCTGCAGAGAAAGTGTTTGCAGACTGCTGAATCCACACACTGGTTTAACTCTGGAAGTTGAGTGCACACATTGACAACCGTTCTGTTAGATAGCTGCGTTTTCGATTTAGAAGCAGATATTTCCCTGTGCTTACTGCTGTTTCTTCCGTATGCCGGCAATGGGCTGAAAACGCCTGTTTTGGGACTCTGCAGAGAAAGTGTTTGCAGACTGCTGAATCCACACACGGGTTTAACTCTGGAAGTTGAGTGCACACATTGACAACCGTTCTGTTAGATAGCTGCGTTTTGGATTTAGAAGCAGATATTTCCCTGTGCTTACTGCTGTTTCTTCCATATGCCGGTAATGGGCTGAAAACGCCTGTTTTGGGACTCTGCAGAGAATGTGTTTGCAGACTGCTGAATCCACACACGGGTTTAACTCTGGAAGTTGAGTGCACACATTGACAACCGTTCTGTTAGATAGCTGCGTTTTGGATTTAGAAGCAGATATTTCCCTGTGCTTACTGCTGTTTCTTCCATATGCCGGTAATGGGCTGAAAACGCCTGTTTTGGGACTCTGTAGAGAAAGTGTTTGCAGACTGCTGATTCCACACACGGGTTTAACTCTGGAAGTTGAGTGCACACATTGACAACCGTTCTGTTAGATAGCTGCGTTTTGGATTTAGAAGCAGATATTTCCCTGTGCTTACTGCAGTTTCTTCCATATGCCGGTAATGGGCTGAAAACGCCTGTTTTGGGACTCTGCAGAGAAAGTGTTTGCAGACTGCTGAATCCACACACGGGTTTAACTCTGGAAGTTGAGTGCACACATTGACAACCGTTCTGTTAGATAGCTGCGTTTTGGATTTAGAAGCAGATATTTCCCTGTGCTTACTGCTGTTTCTTCCATATGCCGGTAATGGGCTGAAAACGCCTGTTTTGGGACTCTGCAGAGAAAGTGTTTGCAGACTGCTGAATGCACACACGGGTTTAACTCTGGAAGTTGAGTGCACACATTGACAACCGTTCTGTTAGATAGCTGCGTTTTGGATTTAGAAGCAGATATTTCCCTGTGCTTACTGCAGTTTCTTCCATATGCCGGTAATGGGCTGAAAACGCCTGTTTTGGGACTCTGCAGAGAAAGTGTTTGCAGACTGCTGAATCCACACACGGGTTTAACTCTGGAAGTTGAGTGCACACATTGACAACCGTTCTGTTAGATTGCTGCGTTTTGGATTTAGAAGCAGATATTTCCCTGTGCTTACGGCAGTTTCTTCCATATGCCGGTAATGGGCTGAAAACGCCTGTTTTGGGACTCTGCAGAGAATGTGTTTGCAGACTGCTGAATCCACACACGGGTTTAACTCTGGAAGTTGAGTGCACACATTGACAACCGTTCTGTTAGATAGCTGCGTTTTGGATTTAGAAGCAGATATTTCCCTGTGCTTACTGCTGTTTCTTCCATATACCGGTAATGGGCTGAAAACGCCTGTTTTGGGACTCTGCAGAGAAAGTGTTTGCAGACTGCTGAATCCACACACGGGTTTAACTCTGGAAGTTGAGTGCACACATTGACAACCGTTCTGTTAGATAGCTGCGTTTTGGATTTAGAAGCAGATATTTCCCTGTGCTTACTGCTGTTTCTTCCATATGCCGGTAATGGGCTGAAAAGGCCTGTTTTGGGACTCTGCAGAGAAAGTGTTTGCAGACTGCTGAATCCACACACGGGTTTAACTCTGGAAGTTGAGTGCACACATTGACAACCGTTCTGTTAGATAGCTGCGTTTTGGATTTAGAAGCAGATATTTCCCTGTGCTTACTGCTGTTTCTTCCATATGCCGGTAATGGGCTGAAAACGCCTGTTTTGGGACTCTGCAGAGAAAGTGTTTGCAGACTGCTGAATCCACACACGGGTTTAACTCTGGAAGTTGAGTGCACACATTGACAACCGTTCTGTTAGATAGCTGCGTTTTGGATTTAGAAGCAGATATTTCCCTGTGCTTACTGCTGTTTCTTCCATATGCCGGTAATGGGCTGAAAACGCCTGTTTTGGGACTCTGCAGAGAAAGTGTTTGCAGACTGCTGAATGCACACACGGGTTTAACTCTGGAAGTTGAGTGCACACATTGACAACCGTTCTGTTAGATAGCTGCGTTTTGGATTTAGAAGCAGATATTTCCCTGTGCTTACTGCAGTTTCTTCCATATGCCGGTAATGGGCTGAAAACGCCTGTTTTGGGACTCTGCAGAGAAAGTGTTTGCAGACTGCTGAATCCACACACGGGTTTAACTCTGGAAGTTGAGTGCACACATTGACAACCGTTCTGTTAGATTGCTGCGTTTTGGATTTAGAAGCAGATATTTCCCTGTGCTTACGGCAGTTTCTTCCATATGCCGGTAATGGGCTGAAAACGCCTGTTTTGGGACTCTGCAGAGAAAGTGTTTGCAGACTGCTGAATCCACACACGGGTTTAACTCTGGAAGTTGAGTGCACACATTGACAACCGTTCTGTTAGATAGCTGCGTTTTGGATTTAGAAGCAGATATTTCCCTGTGCTTACTGCTGTTTCTTCCATATACCGGTAATGGGCTGAAAACGCCTGTTTTGGGACTCTGCAGAGAAAGTGTTTGCAGACTGCTGAATCCACACACGGGTTTAACTCTGGAAGTTGAGTGCACACATTGACAACCGTTCTGTTAGATAGCTGCGTTTTGGATTTAGAAGCAGATATTTCCCTGTGCTTACTGCTGTTTCTTCCATATGCCGGTAATGGGCTGAAAAGGCCTGTTTTGGGACTCTGCAGAGAAAGTGTTTGCAGACTGCTGAATCCACACACGGGTTTAACTCTGGAAGTTGAGTGCACACATTGACAACCGTTCTGTTAGATAGCTGCGTTTTGGATTTAGAAGCAGATATTTCCCTGTGCTTACTGCTGTTTCTTCCATATGCCGGTAATGGGCTGAAAACGCCTGTTTTGGGACTCTGCAGAGAAAGTGTTTGCAGACTGCTGAATCCACACACGGGTTTAACTCTGGAAGTTGAGTGCACACATTGACAACCGTTCTGTTAGATAGCTGCGTTTTGGATTTAGAAGCAGATATTTCCCTGTGCTTACTGCAGTTTCTTCCATATGCCGGTAATGGGCTGAAAACGCCTGTTTTGGGACTCTGCACAGAAAGTGTTTGCAGACTGCTGAATCCACACACGGGTTTAACTCTGGAAGTTGAGTGCACACATTGACAACCGTTCTGTTAGATAGCTGCGTTTTGGATTTAGAAGCAGATATTTCCCTGTGCTTACTGCTGTTTCTTCCATATGCCGGTAATGGGCTGAAAACGCCTGTTTTGGGACTCTGCAGAGAAAGTGTTTGCAGACTGCTGAATCCACACACGGGTTTAACTCTGGAAGTTGAGTGCACACATTGACAACCGTTCTGTTAGATAGCTGCGTTTTGGATTTAGAAGCAGATATTTCCCTGTGCTTACTGCAGTTTCTTCCATATGCCGGTAATGGGCTGAAAACGCCTGTTTTGGGACTCTGCAGAGAAAGTGTTTGCAGACTGCTGAATCCACACACTGGTTTAACTCTGGAAGTTGAGTGCACACATTGACAACCGTTCTGTTAGATAGCTGCGTTTTCGATTTAGAAGCAGATATTTCCCTGTGCTTACTGCTGTTTCTTCCATATGCCGGCAATGGGCTGAAAACGCCTGTTTTGGGACTCTGCAGAGAAAGTGTTTGCAGACTGCTGAATCCACACACGGGTTTAACTCTGGAAGTTGAGTGCACACATTGACAACCGTTCTGTTAGATAGCTGCGTTTTGGATTTAGAAGCAGATATTTCCCTGTGCTTACTGCTGTTTCTTCCATATGCCGGTAATGGGCTGAAAACGCCTGTTTTGGGACTCTGCAGAGAATGTGTTTGCAGACTGCTGAATCCACACACGGTTTTAACTCTGGAAGTTGAGTGCACACATTGACAACCGTTCTGTTAGATAGCTGCGTTTTGGATTTAGAAGCAGATATTTCCCTGTGCTTACTGCTGTTTCTTCCATATGCCGGTAATGGGCTGAAAACGCCTGTTTTGGGACTCTGTAGAGAAAGTGTTTGCAGACTGCTGATTCCACACACGGGTTTAACTCTGGAAGTTGAGTGCACACATTGACAACCGTTCTGTTAGATAGCTGCGTTTTGGATTTAGAAGCAGATATTTCCCTGTGCTTACTGCAGTTTCTTCCATATGCCGGTAATGGGCTGAAAACGCCTGTTTTGGGACTCTGCAGAGAAAGTGTTTGCAGACTGCTGAATCCACACACGGGTTTAACTCTGGAAGTTGAGTGCACACATTGACAACCGTTCTGTTAGATAGCTGCGTTTTGGATTTAGAAGCAGATATTTCCCTGTGCTTACTGCTGTTTCTTCCATATGCCGGTAATGGGCTGAAAACGCCTGTTTTGGGACTCTGCAGAGAAAGTGTTTGCAGACTGCTGAATCCACACACGGGTTTAACTCTGGAAGTTGAGTGCACACATTGACAACCGTTCTGTTAGATAGCTGCGTTTTGGATTTAGAAGCAGATATTTCCCTGTGCTTACTGCAGTTTCTTCCATATGCCGGTAATGGGCTGAAAACGCCTGTTTTGGGACTCTGCAGAGAAAGTGTTTGCAGACTGCTGAATCCACACACGGGTTTAACTCTGGAAGTTGAGTGCACACATTGACAACCGTTCTGTTAGATTGCTGCGTTTTGGATTTAGAAGCAGATATTTCCCTGTGCTTACGGCAGTTTCTTCCATATGCCGGTAATGGGCTGAAAACGCCTGTTTTGGGACTCTGCAGAGAATGTGTTTGCAGACTGCTGAATCCACACACGGGTTTAACTCTGGAAGTTGAGTGCACACATTGACAACCGTTCTGTTAGATAGCTGCGTTTTGGATTTAGAAGCAGATATTTCCCTGTGCTTACTGCTGTTTCTTCCATATACCGGTAATGGGCTGAAAACGCCTGTTTTGGGACTCTGCAGAGAAAGTGTTTGCAGACTGCTGAATCCACACACGGGTTTAACTCTGGAAGTTGAGTGCACACATTGACAACCGTTCTGTTAGATAGCTGCGTTTTGGATTTAGAAGCAGATATTTCCCTGTGCTTACTGCTGTTTCTTCCATATGCCGGTAATGGGCTGAAAAGGCCTGTTTTGGGACTCTGCAGAGAAAGTGTTTGCAGACTGCTGAATCCACACACGGGTTTAACTCTGGAAGTTGAGTGCACACATTGACAACCGTTCTGTTAGATAGCTGCGTTTTGGATTTAGAAGCAGATATTTCCCTGTGCTTACTGCTGTTTCTTCCATATGCCGGTAATGGGCTGAAAACGCCTGTTTTGGGACTCTGCAGAGAAAGTGTTTGCAGACTGCTGAATCCACACACGGGTTTAACTCTGGAAGTTGAGTGCACACATTGACAACCGTTCTGTTAGATAGCTGCGTTTTGGATTTAGAAGCAGATATTTCCCTGTGCTTACTGCAGTTTCTTCCATATGCCGGTAATGGGCTGAAAACGCCTGTTTTGGGACTCTACACAGAAAGTGTTTGCAGACTGCTGAATCCACACACGGGTTTAACTCTGGAAGTTGAGTGCACACATTGACAACCGTTCTGTTAGATAGCTGCGTTTTGGATTTAGAAGCAGATATTTCCCTGTGCTTACTGCTGTTTCTTCCATATGCCGGTAATGGGCTGAAAACGCCTGTTTTGGGACTCTGCAGAGAAAGTGTTTGCAGACTGCTGAATCCACACACGGGTTTAACTCTGGAAGTTGAGTGCACACATTGACAACCGTTCTGTTAGATAGCTGCGTTTTGGATTTAGAAGCAGATATTTCCCTGTGCTTACTGCAGTTTCTTCCATATGCCGGTAATGGGCTGAAAACGCCTGTTTTGGGACTCTGCAGAGAAAGTGTTTGCAGACTGCTGAATCCACACACTGGTTTAACTCTGGAAGTTGAGTGCACACATTGACAACCGTTCTGTTAGATAGCTGCGTTTTCGATTTAGAAGCAGATATTTCCCTGTGCTTACTGCTGTTTCTTCCATATGCCGGCAATGGGCTGAAAACGCCTGTTTTGGGACTCTGCAGAGAAAGTGTTTGCAGACTGCTGAATCCACACACGGGTTTAACTCTGGAAGTTGAGTGCACACATTGACAACCGTTCTGTTAGATAGCTGCGTTTTGGATTTAGAAGCAGATATTTCCCTGTGCTTACTGCAGTTTCTTCCATATGCCGGTAATGGGCTGAAAACGCCTGTTTTGGGACTCTGCAGAGAAAGTGTTTGCAGACTGCTGAATCCACACACGGGTTTAACTCTGGAAGTTGAGTGCACACATTGACAACCGTTCTGTTAGATAGCTGCGTTTTGGATTTAGAAGCAGATATTTCCCTGTGCTTACTGCTGTTTCTTCCATATACCGGTAATGGGCTGAAAACGCCTGTTTTGGGACTCTGCAGAGAAAGTGTTTGCAGACTGCTGAATCCACACACGGGTTTAACTCTGGAAGTTGAGTGCACACATTGACAACCGTTCTGTTAGATAGCTGCGTTTTGGATTTAGAAGCAGATATTTCCCTGTGCTTACTGCTGTTTCTTCCATATGCCGGTAATGGGCTGAAAAGGCCTGTTTTGGGACTCTGCAGAGAAAGTGTTTGCAGACTGCTGAATCCACACACGGGTTTAACTCTGGAAGTTGAGTGCACACATTGACAACCGTTCTGTTAGATAGCTGCGTTTTGGATTTAGAAGCAGATATTTCCCTGTGCTTACTGCTGTTTCTTCCATATGCCGGTAATGGGCTGAAAACGCCTGTTTTGGGACTCTGCAGAGAAAGTGTTTGCAGACTGCTGAATCCACACACGGGTTTAACTCTGGAAGTTGAGTGCACACATTGACAACCGTTCTGTTAGATAGCTGCGTTTTGGATTTAGAAGCAGATATTTCCCTGTGCTTACTGCAGTTTCTTCCATATGCCGGTAATGGGCTGAAAACGCCTGTTTTGGGACTCTGCACAGAAAGTGTTTGCAGACTGCTGAATCCACACACGGGTTTAACTCTGGAAGTTGAGTGCACACATTGACAACCGTTCTGTTAGATAGCTGCGTTTTGGATTTAGAAGCAGATATTTCCCTGTGCTTACTGCTGTTTCTTCCATATGCCGGTAATGGGCTGAAAACGCCTGTTTTGGGACTCTGCAGAGAAAGTGTTTGCAGACTGCTGAATCCACACACGGGTTTAACTCTGGAAGTTGAGTGCACACATTGACAACCGTTCTGTTAGATAGCTGCGTTTTGGATTTAGAAGCAGATATTTCCCTGTGCTTACTGCAGTTTCTTCCATATGCCGGTAATGGGCTGAAAACGCCTGTTTTGGGACTCTGCAGAGAAAGTGTTTGCAGACTGCTGAATCCACACACTGGTTTAACTCTGGAAGTTGAGTGCACACATTGACAACCGTTCTGTTAGATAGCTGCGTTTTCGATTTAGAAGCAGATATTTCCCTGTGCTTACTGCTGTTTCTTCCATATGCCGGCAATGGGCTGAAAACGCCTGTTTTGGGACTCTGCAGAGAAAGTGTTTGCAGACTGCTGAATCCACACACGGGTTTAACTCTGGAAGTTGAGTGCACACATTGACAACCGTTCTGTTAGATAGCTGCGTTTTGGATTTAGAAGCAGATATTTCCCTGTGCTTACTGCTGTTTCTTCCATATGCCGGTAATGGGCTGAAAACGCCTGTTTTGGGACTCTGCAGAGAATGTGTTTGCAGACTGCTGAATCCACACACGGGTTTAACTCTGGAAGTTGAGTGCACACATTGACAACCGTTCTGTTAGATAGCTGCGTTTTGGATTTAGAAGCAGATATTTCCCTGTGCTTACTGCTGTTTCTTCCATATGCCGGTAATGGGCTGAAAACGCCTGTTTTGGGACTCTGTAGAGAAAGTGTTTGCAGACTGCTGATTCCACACACGGGTTTAACTCTGGAAGTTGAGTGCACACATTGACAACCGTTCTGTTAGATAGCTGCGTTTTGGATTTAGAAGCAGATATTTCCCTGTGCTTACTGCAGTTTCTTCCATATGCCGGTAATGGGCTGAAAACGCCTGTTTTGGGACTCTGCAGAGAAAGTGTTTGCAGACTGCTGAATCCACACACTGGTTTAACTCTGGAAGTTGAGTGCACACATTGACAACCGTTCTGTTAGATAGCTGCGTTTTGGATTAGAAGCAGATATTTCCCAGTGCTTACTGCTGTTTCTTCCATATGCCGGTAATGGGCTGAAAACGCCTGTTTTGGGACTCTGCAGAGAAAGTGTTTGCAGACTGCTGAATCCACACACGGGTTTAACTCTGGAAGTTGAGTGCACACATTGACAACCGTTCTGTTAGATAGCTGCGTTTTGGATTTAGAAGCAGATATTTCCCTGTGCTTACTGCTGTTTCTTCCATATGCCGGTAATGGGCTGAAAACGCCTGTTTTGGGACTCTGCAGAGAAAGTGTTTGCAGACTGCTGAATGCACACACGGGTTTAACTCTGGAAGTTGAGTGCACACATTGACAACCGTTCTGTTAGATAGCTGCGTTTTGGATTTAGAAGCAGATATTTCCCTGTGCTTACTGCAGTTTCTTCCATATGCCGGTAATGGGCTGAAAACGCCTGTTTTGGGACTCTGCAGAGAAAGTGTTTGCAGACTGCTGAATCCACACACGGGTTTAACTCTGGAAGTTGAGTGCACACATTGACAACCGTTCTGTTAGATTGCTGCGTTTTGGATTTAGAAGCAGATATTTCCCTGTGCTTACGGCAGTTTCTTCCATATGCCGGTAATGGGCTGAAAACGCCTGTTTTGGGACTCTGCAGAGAAAGTGTTTGCAGACTGCTGAATCCACACACGGGTTTAACTCTGGAAGTTGAGTGCACACATTGACAACCGTTCTGTTAGATAGCTGCGTTTTGGATTTAGAAGCAGATATTTCCCTGTGCTTACTGCTGTTTCTTCCATATACCGGTAATGGGCTGAAAACGCCTGTTTTGGGACTCTGCAGAGAAAGTGTTTGCAGACTGCTGAATCCACACACGGGTTTAACTCTGGAAGTTGAGTGCACACATTGACAACCGTTCTGTTAGATAGCTGCGTTTTGGATTTAGAAGCAGATATTTCCCTGTGCTTACTGCTGTTTCTTCCATATGCCGGTAATGGGCTGAAAAGGCCTGTTTTGGGACTCTGCAGAGAAAGTGTTTGCAGACTGCTGAATCCACACACGGGTTTAACTCTGGAAGTTGAGTGCACACATTGACAACCGTTCTGTTAGATAGCTGCGTTTTGGATTTAGAAGCAGATATTTCCCTGTGCTTACTGCTGTTTCTTCCATATGCCGGTAATGGGCTGAAAACGCCTGTTTTGGGACTCTGCAGAGAAAGTGTTTGCAGACTGCTGAATCCACACACGGGTTTAACTCTGGAAGTTGAGTGCACACATTGACAACCGTTCTGTTAGATAGCTGCGTTTTGGATTTAGAAGCAGATATTTCCCTGTGCTTACTGCAGTTTCTTCCATATGCCGGTAATGGGCTGAAAACGCCTGTTTTGGGACTCTGCACAGAAAGTGTTTGCAGACTGCTGAATCCACACACGGGTTTAACTCTGGAAGTTGAGTGCACACATTGACAACCGTTCTGTTAGATAGCTGCGTTTTGGATTTAGAAGCAGATATTTCCCTGTGCTTACTGCTGTTTCTTCCATATGCCGGTAATGGGCTGAAAACGCCTGTTTTGGGACTCTGCAGAGAAAGTGTTTGCAGACTGCTGAATCCACACACGGGTTTAACTCTGGAAGTTGAGTGCACACATTGACAACCGTTCTGTTAGATAGCTGCGTTTTGGATTTAGAAGCAGATATTTCCCTGTGCTTACTGCAGTTTCTTCCATATGCCGGTAATGGGCTGAAAACGCCTGTTTTGGGACTCTGCAGAGAAAGTGTTTGCAGACTGCTGAATCCACACACTGGTTTAACTCTGGAAGTTGAGTGCACACATTGACAACCGTTCTGTTAGATAGCTGCGTTTTCGATTTAGAAGCAGATATTTCCCTGTGCTTACTGCTGTTTCTTCCATATGCCGGCAATGGGCTGAAAACGCCTGTTTTGGGACTCTGCAGAGAAAGTGTTTGCAGACTGCTGAATCCACACACGGGTTTAACTCTGGAAGTTGAGTGCACACATTGACAACCGTTCTGTTAGATAGCTGCGTTTTGGATTTAGAAGCAGATATTTCCCTGTGCTTACTGCTGTTTCTTCCATATGCCGGTAATGGGCTGAAAACGCCTGTTTTGGGACTCTGCAGAGAATGTGTTTGCAGACTGCTGAATCCACACACGGGTTTAACTCTGGAAGTTGAGTGCACACATTGACAACCGTTCTGTTAGATAGCTGCGTTTTGGATTTAGAAGCAGATATTTCCCTGTGCTTACTGCTGTTTCTTCCATATGCCGGTAATGGGCTGAAAACGCCTGTTTTGGGACTCTGTAGAGAAAGTGTTTGCAGACTGCTGATTCCACACACGGGTTTAACTCTGGAAGTTGAGTGCACACATTGACAACCGTTCTGTTAGATAGCTGCGTTTTGGATTTAGAAGCAGATATTTCCCTGTGCTTACTGCAGTTTCTTCCATATGCCGGTAATGGGCTGAAAACGCCTGTTTTGGGACTCTGCAGAGAAAGTGTTTGCAGACTGCTGAATCCACACACTGGTTTAACTCTGGAAGTTGAGTGCACACATTGACAACCGTTCTGTTAGATAGCTGCGTTTTGGATTAGAAGCAGATATTTCCCAGTGCTTACTGCTGTTTCTTCCATATGCCGGTAATGGGCTGAAAACGCCTGTTTTGGGACTCTGCAGAGAAAGTGTTTGCAGACTGCTGAATCCACACACGGGTTTAACTCTGGAAGTTGAGTGCACACATTGACAACCGTTCTGTTAGATAGCTGCGTTTTGGATTTAGAAGCAGATATTTCCCTGTGCTTACTGCTGTTTCTTCCATATGCCGGTAATGGGCTGAAAACGCCTGTTTTGGGACTCTGCAGAGAAAGTGTTTGCAGACTGCTGAATGCACACACGGGTTTAACTCTGGAAGTTGAGTGCACACATTGACAACCGTTCTGTTAGATAGCTGCGTTTTGGATTTAGAAGCAGATATTTCCCTGTGCTTACTGCAGTTTCTTCCATATGCCGGTAATGGGCTGAAAACGCCTGTTTTGGGACTCTGCAGAGAAAGTGTTTGCAGACTGCTGAATCCACACACGGGTTTAACTCTGGAAGTTGAGTGCACACATTGACAACCGTTCTGTTAGATTGCTGCGTTTTGGATTTAGAAGCAGATATTTCCCTGTGCTTACGGCAGTTTCTTCCATATGCCGGTAATGGGCTGAAAACGCCTGTTTTGGGACTCTGCAGAGAAAGTGTTTGCAGACTGCTGAATCCACACACGGGTTTAACTCTGGAAGTTGAGTGCACACATTGACAACCGTTCTGTTAGATAGCTGCGTTTTGGATTTAGAAGCAGATATTTCCCTGTGCTTACTGCTGTTTCTTCCATATACCGGTAATGGGCTGAAAACGCCTGTTTTGGGACTCTGCAGAGAAAGTGTTTGCAGACTGCTGAATCCACACACGGGTTTAACTCTGGAAGTTGAGTGCACACATTGACAACCGTTCTGTTAGATAGCTGCGTTTTGGATTTAGAAGCAGATATTTCCCTGTGCTTACTGCTGTTTCTTCCATATGCCGGTAATGGGCTGAAAAGGCCTGTTTTGGGACTCTGCAGAGAAAGTGTTTGCAGACTGCTGAATCCACACACGGGTTTAACTCTGGAAGTTGAGTGCACACATTGACAACCGTTCTGTTAGATAGCTGCGTTTTGGATTTAGAAGCAGATATTTCCCTGTGCTTACTGCTGTTTCTTCCATATGCCGGTAATGGGCTGAAAACGCCTGTTTTGGGACTCTGCAGAGAAAGTGTTTGCAGACTGCTGAATCCACACACGGGTTTAACTCTGGAAGTTGAGTGCACACATTGACAACCGTTCTGTTAGATAGCTGCGTTTTGGATTTAGAAGCAGATATTTCCCTGTGCTTACTGCAGTTTCTTCCATATGCCGGTAATGGGCTGAAAACGCCTGTTTTGGGACTCTGCACAGAAAGTGTTTGCAGACTGCTGAATCCACACACGGGTTTAACTCTGGAAGTTGAGTGCACACATTGACAACCGTTCTGTTAGATAGCTGCGTTTTGGATTTAGAAGCAGATATTTCCCTGTGCTTACTGCTGTTTCTTCCATATGCCGGTAATGGGCTGAAAACGCCTGTTTTGGGACTCTGCAGAGAAAGTGTTTGCAGACTGCTGAATCCACACACGGGTTTAACTCTGGAAGTTGAGTGCACACATTGACAACCGTTCTGTTAGATAGCTGCGTTTTGGATTTAGAAGCAGATATTTCCCTGTGCTTACTGCAGTTTCTTCCATATGCCGGTAATGGGCTGAAAACGCCTGTTTTGGGACTCTGCAGAGAAAGTGTTTGCAGACTGCTGAATCCACACACTGGTTTAACTCTGGAAGTTGAGTGCACACATTGACAACCGTTCTGTTAGATAGCTGCGTTTTCGATTTAGAAGCAGATATTTCCCTGTGCTTACTGCTGTTTCTTCCATATGCCGGCAATGGGCTGAAAACGCCTGTTTTGGGACTCTGCAGAGAAAGTGTTTGCAGACTGCTGAATCCACACACGGGTTTAACTCTGGAAGTTGAGTGCACACATTGACAACCGTTCTGTTAGATAGCTGCGTTTTGGATTTAGAAGCAGATATTTCCCTGTGCTTACTGCTGTTTCTTCCATATGCCGGTAATGGGCTGAAAACGCCTGTTTTGGGACTCTGCAGAGAATGTGTTTGCAGACTGCTGAATCCACACACGGGTTTAACTCTGGAAGTTGAGTGCACACATTGACAACCGTTCTGTTAGATAGCTGCGTTTTGGATTTAGAAGCAGATATTTCCCTGTGCTTACTGCTGTTTCTTCCATATGCCGGTAATGGGCTGAAAACGCCTGTTTTGGGACTCTGTAGAGAAAGTGTTTGCAGACTGCTGATTCCACACACGGGTTTAACTCTGGAAGTTGAGTGCACACATTGACAACCGTTCTGTTAGATAGCTGCGTTTTGGATTTAGAAGCAGATATTTCCCTGTGCTTACTGCAGTTTCTTCCATATGCCGGTAATGGGCTGAAAACGCCTGTTTTGGGACTCTGCAGAGAAAGTGTTTGCAGACTGCTGAATCCACACACTGGTTTAACTCTGGAAGTTGAGTGCACACATTGACAACCGTTCTGTTAGATAGCTGCGTTTTGGATTAGAAGCAGATATTTCCCAGTGCTTACTGCTGTTTCTTCCATATGCCGGTAATGGGCTGAAAACGCCTGTTTTGGGACTCTGCAGAGAAAGTGTTTGCAGACTGCTGAATCCACACACGGGTTTAACTCTGGAAGTTGAGTGCACACATTGACAACCGTTCTGTTAGATAGCTGCGTTTTGGATTTAGAAGCAGATATTTCCCTGTGCTTACTGCTGTTTCTTCCATATGCCGGTAATGGGCTGAAAACGCCTGTTTTGGGACTCTGCAGAGAAAGTGTTTGCAGACTGCTGAATGCACACACGGGTTTAACTCTGGAAGTTGAGTGCACACATTGACAACCGTTCTGTTAGATAGCTGCGTTTTGGATTTAGAAGCAGATATTTCCCTGTGCTTACTGCAGTTTCTTCCATATGCCGGTAATGGGCTGAAAACGCCTGTTTTGGGACTCTGCAGAGAAAGTGTTTGCAGACTGCTGAATCCACACACGGGTTTAACTCTGGAAGTTGAGTGCACACATTGACAACCGTTCTGTTAGATTGCTGCGTTTTGGATTTAGAAGCAGATATTTCCCTGTGCTTACGGCAGTTTCTTCCATATGCCGGTAATGGGCTGAAAACGCCTGTTTTGGGACTCTGCAGAGAAAGTGTTTGCAGACTGCTGAATCCACACACGGGTTTAACTCTGGAAGTTGAGTGCACACATTGACAACCGTTCTGTTAGATAGCTGCGTTTTGGATTTAGAAGCAGATATTTCCCTGTGCTTACTGCTGTTTCTTCCATATACCGGTAATGGGCTGAAAACGCCTGTTTTGGGACTCTGCAGAGAAAGTGTTTGCAGACTGCTGAATCCACACACGGGTTTAACTCTGGAAGTTGAGTGCACACATTGACAACCGTTCTGTTAGATAGCTGCGTTTTGGATTTAGAAGCAGATATTTCCCTGTGCTTACTGCTGTTTCTTCCATATGCCGGTAATGGGCTGAAAAGGCCTGTTTTGGGACTCTGCAGAGAAAGTGTTTGCAGACTGCTGAATCCACACACGGGTTTAACTCTGGAAGTTGAGTGCACACATTGACAACCGTTCTGTTAGATAGCTGCGTTTTGGATTTAGAAGCAGATATTTCCCTGTGCTTACTGCTGTTTCTTCCATATGCCGGTAATGGGCTGAAAACGCCTGTTTTGGGACTCTGCAGAGAAAGTGTTTGCAGACTGCTGAATCCACACACGGGTTTAACTCTGGAAGTTGAGTGCACACATTGACAACCGTTCTGTTAGATAGCTGCGTTTTGGATTTAGAAGCAGATATTTCCCTGTGCTTACTGCAGTTTCTTCCATATGCCGGTAATGGGCTGAAAACGCCTGTTTTGGGACTCTGCACAGAAAGTGTTTGCAGACTGCTGAATCCACACACGGGTTTAACTCTGGAAGTTGAGTGCACACATTGACAACCGTTCTGTTAGATAGCTGCGTTTTGGATTTAGAAGCAGATATTTCCCTGTGCTTACTGCTGTTTCTTCCATATGCCGGTAATGGGCTGAAAACGCCTGTTTTGGGACTCTGCAGAGAAAGTGTTTGCAGACTGCTGAATCCACACACGGGTTTAACTCTGGAAGTTGAGTGCACACATTGACAACCGTTCTGTTAGATAGCTGCGTTTTGGATTTAGAAGCAGATATTTCCCTGTGCTTACTGCAGTTTCTTCCATATGCCGGTAATGGGCTGAAAACGCCTGTTTTGGGACTCTGCAGAGAAAGTGTTTGCAGACTGCTGAATCCACACACTGGTTTAACTCTGGAAGTTGAGTGCACACATTGACAACCGTTCTGTTAGATAGCTGCGTTTTCGATTTAGAAGCAGATATTTCCCTGTGCTTACTGCTGTTTCTTCCATATGCCGGCAATGGGCTGAAAACGCCTGTTTTGGGACTCTGCAGAGAAAGTGTTTGCAGACTGCTGAATCCACACACGGGTTTAACTCTGGAAGTTGAGTGCACACATTGACAACCGTTCTGTTAGATAGCTGCGTTTTGGATTTAGAAGCAGATATTTCCCTGTGCTTACTGCAGTTTCTTCCATATGCCGGTAATGGGCTGATAACGCCTGTTTTGGGACTCTGCAGAGAAAGTGTTTGCAGACTGCTGAATCCACACACGGGTTTAACTCTGGAAGTTGAGTGCACACATTGACAACCGTTCTGTTAGATAGCTGCGTTTTGGATTTAGAAGCAGATATTTCCCAGTGCTTACTGCTGTTTCTTCCATATGCCGGTAAAGGGCTGAAAACGCCTGTTTTGGGACTCTGCAGAGAAAGTGTTTGCAGACTGCTGAATCCACACACGGGTTTAACTCTGGAAGTTGAGTGCACACATTGACAACCGTTCTGTTAGATAGCTGCGTTTTGGATTTAGAAGCAGATATTTCCCAGTGCTTACTGCTGTTTCTTCCATATGCCGGTAATGGGCTGAAAACGCCTGTTTTGGGACTCTGCAGAGAAAGTGTTTGCAGACTGCTGAATCCACACACGGGTTTAACTCTGGAAGTTGAGTGCACACATTGACAACCGTTCTGTTAGATAGCTGCGTTTTGGATTTAGAAGCAGATATTTCCCTATGCTTACTGCTGTTTCTTCCATATGCCGGTAATGGGCTGAAAACGCCTGTTTTGGGACTCTGCAGAGAATGTGTTTGCAGACTGCTGAATCCACACACGGGTTTAACTCTGGAAGTTGAGTGCACACATTGACAACCGTTCTGTTAGATAGCTGCGTTTTGGATTTAGAAGCAGATATTTCCCTGTGCTTACTGCTGTTTCTTCCATATGCCGGTAATGGGCTGAAAACGCCTGTTTTGGGACTCTGTAGAGAAAGTGTTTGCAGACTGCTGATTCCACACACGGGTTTAACTCTGGAAGTTGAGTGCACACATTGACAACCGTTCTGTTAGATTGCTGCGTTTTGGATTTAGAAGCAGATATTTCCCTGTGCTTACGGCAGTTTCTTCCATATGCCGGTAATGGGCTGAAAACGCCTGTTTTGGGACTCTGCAGAGAAAGTGTTTGCAGACTGCTGAATCCACACACGGGTTTAACTCTGGAAGTTGAGTGCACACATTGACAACCGTTCTGTTAGATAGCTGCGTTTTGGATTTAGAAGCAGATATTTCCCTGTGCTTACTGCTGTTTCTTCCATATACCGGTAATGGGCTGAAAACGCCTGTTTTGGGACTCTGCAGAGAAAGTGTTTGCAGACTGCTGAATCCACACACGGGTTTAACTCTGGAAGTTGAGTGCACACATTGACAACCGTTCTGTTAGATAGCTGCGTTTTGGATTTAGAAGCAGATATTTCCCTGTGCTTACTGCTGTTTCTTCCATATGCCGGTAATGGGCTGAAAAGGCCTGTTTTGGGACTCTGCAGAGAAAGTGTTTGCAGACTGCTGAATCCACACACGGGTTTAACTCTGGAAGTTGAGTGCACACATTGACAACCGTTCTGTTAGATAGCTGCGTTTTGGATTTAGAAGCAGATATTTCCCTGTGCTTACTGCTGTTTCTTCCATATGCCGGTAATGGGCTGAAAACGCCTGTTTTGGGACTCTGCAGAGAAAGTGTTTGCAGACTGCTGAATCCACACACGGGTTTAACTCTGGAAGTTGAGTGCACACATTGACAACCGTTCTGTTAGATAGCTGCGTTTTGGATTTAGAAGCAGATATTTCCCTGTGCTTACTGCTGTTTCTTCCATATGCCGGTAATGGGCTGAAAAGGCCTGTTTTGGGACTCTGCAGAGAAAGTGTTTGCAGACTGCTGAATCCACACACGGGTTTAACTCTGGAAGTTGAGTGCACACATTGACAACCGTTCTGTTAGATAGCTGCGTTTTGGATTTAGAAGCAGATATTTCCCTGTGCTTACTGCTGTTTCTTCCATATGCCGGTAATGGGCTGAAAACGCCTGTTTTGGGACTCTGCAGAGAAAGTGTTTGCAGACTGCTGAATCCACACACGGGTTTAACTCTGGAAGTTGAGTGCACACATTGACAACCGTTCTGTTAGATAGCTGCGTTTTGGATTTAGAAGCAGATATTTCCCTGTGCTTACTGCAGTTTCTTCCATATGCCGGTAATGGGCTGAAAACGCCTGTTTTGGGACTCTGCACAGAAAGTGTTTGCAGACTGCTGAATCCACACACGGGTTTAACTCTGGAAGTTGAGTGCACACATTGACAACCGTTCTGTTAGATAGCTGCGTTTTGGATTTAGAAGCAGATATTTCCCTGTGCTTACTGCTGTTTCTTCCATATGCCGGTAATGGGCTGAAAACGCCTGTTTTGGGACTCTGCAGAGAAAGTGTTTGCAGACTGCTGAATCCACACACGGGTTTAACTCTGGAAGTTGAGTGCACACATTGACAACCGTTCTGTTAGATAGCTGCGTTTTGGATTTAGAAGCAGATATTTCCCTGTGCTTACTGCAGTTTCTTCCATATGCCGGTAATGGGCTGAAAACGCCTGTTTTGGGACTCTGCAGAGAAAGTGTTTGCAGACTGCTGAATCCACACACTGGTTTAACTCTGGAAGTTGAGTGCACACATTGACAACCGTTCTGTTAGATAGCTGCGTTTTCGATTTAAAAGCAGATATTTCCCTGTGCTTACTGCTGTTTCTTCCATATGCCGGCAATGGGCTGAAAACGCCTGTTTTGGGACTCTGCAGAGAAAGTGTTTGCAGACTGCTGAATCCACACACGGGTTTAACTCTGGAAGTTGAGTGCACACATTGACAACCGTTCTGTTAGATAGCTGCGTTTTGGATTTAGAAGCAGATATTTCCCTGTGCTTACTGCAGTTTCTTCCATATGCCGGTAATGGGCTGATAACGCCTGTTTTGGGACTCTGCAGAGAAAGTGTTTGCAGACTGCTGAATCCACACACGGGTTTAACTCTGGAAGTTGAGTGCACACATTGACAACCGTTCTGTTAGATAGCTGCGTTTTGGATTTAGAAGCAGATATTTCCCAGTGCTTACTGCTGTTTCTTCCATATGCCGGTAAAGGGCTGAAAACGCCTGTTTTGGGACTCTGCAGAGAAAGTGTTTGCAGACTGCTGAATCCACACACGGGTTTAACTCTGGAAGTTGAGTGCACACATTGACAACCGTTCTGTTAGATAGCTGCGTTTTGGATTTAGAAGCAGATATTTCCCAGTGCTTACTGCTGTTTCTTCCATATGCCGGTAATGGGCTGAAAACGCCTGTTTTGGGACTCTGCAGAGAAAGTGTTTGCAGACTGCTGAATCCACACACGGGTTTAACTCTGGAAGTTGAGTGCACACATTGACAACCGTTCTGTTAGATAGCTGCGTTTTGGATTTAGAAGCAGATATTTCCCTATGCTTACTGCTGTTTCTTCCATATGCCGGTAATGGGCTGAAAACGCCTGTTTTGGGACTCTGCAGAGAATGTGTTTGCAGACTGCTGAATCCACACACGGGTTTAACTCTGGAAGTTGAGTGCACACATTGACAACCGTTCTGTTAGATAGCTGCGTTTTGGATTTAGAAGCAGATATTTCCCTGTGCTTACTGCTGTTTCTTCCATATGCCGGTAATGGGCTGAAAACGCCTGTTTTGGGACTCTGTAGAGAAAGTGTTTGCAGACTGCTGATTCCACACACGGGTTTAACTCTGGAAGTTGAGTGCACACATTGACAACCGTTCTGTTAGATAGCTGCGTTTTGGATTTAGAAGCAGATATTTCCCTGTGCTTACTGCAGTTTCTTCCATATGCCGGTAATGGGCTGAAAACGCCTGTTTTGGGACTCTGCAGAGAAAGTGTTTGCAGACTGCTGAATCCACACACTGGTTTAACTCTGGAAGTTGAGTGCACACATTGACAACCGTTCTGTTAGATAGCTGCGTTTTGGATTAGAAGCAGATATTTCCCAGTGCTTACTGCTGTTTCTTCCATATGCCGGTAATGGGCTGAAAACGCCTGTTTTGGGACTCTGCAGAGAAAGTGTTTGCAGACTGCTGAATCCACACACGGGTTTAACTCTGGAAGTTGAGTGCACACATTGACAACCGTTCTGTTAGATAGCTGCGTTTTGGATTTAGAAGCAGATATTTCCCTGTGCTTACTGCTGTTTCTTCCATATGCCGGTAATGGGCTGAAAACGCCTGTTTTGGGACTCTGCAGAGAAAGTGTTTGCAGACTGCTGAATGCACACACGGGTTTAACTCTGGAAGTTGAGTGCACACATTGACAACCGTTCTGTTAGATAGCTGCGTTTTGGATTTAGAAGCAGATATTTCCCTGTGCTTACTGCAGTTTCTTCCATATGCCGGTAATGGGCTGAAAACGCCTGTCTTGGGACTCTGTACAGAAAGTGTTTGCAGACTGCTGAATCCACACACGGGTTTAACTCTGGAAGTTGAGTGCACACATTGACAACCGTTCTGTTAGATAGCTGCGTTTTGGATTTAGAAGCAGATATTTCCCTGTGCTTACTGCAGTTTCTTCCATATGCCGGTAATGGGCTGAAAACGCCTGTTTTGGGACTCTGCAGAGAAAGTGTTTGCAGACTGCTGAATCCACACACGGGTTTAACTCTGGAAGTTGAGTGCACACATTGACAACCGTTCTGTTAGATAGCTGCGTTTTGGATTTAGAAGCAGATATTTCCCTGTGCTTACTGCAGTTTCTTCCATATGCCGGTAATGGGCTGAAAACGCCTGTTTTGGGACTCTGCAGAGAAAGTGTTTGCAGACTGCTGAATCCACACCCGGGTTTAACTCTGGAAGTTGAGTGCACACATTGACAACCGTTCTGTTAGATTGCTGCGTTTTGGATTTAGAAGCAGATATTTCCCTGTGCTTACTGCTCTTTCTTCCATATGCCGGTAATGGGCTGAAAACGCCTGTTTTGGGACTCTGCAGAGAAAGTGTTTGCAGACTGCTGAATCCACACCCGGGTTTAACTCTGGAAGTTGAGTGCACACATTGACAACCGTTCTGTTAGATAGCTGCGTTTTGGATTTAGAAGCAGATATTTCCCTGTGCTTACTGCTGTTTCTTCCATATGCCGGTAATGGGCTGAAAACGCCTGTTTGGGACTCTGCAGAGAAAGTGTTTGCAGACTGCTGAATCCACACACGGGTTTAACTCTGGAAGTTGAGTGCACACATTGACAACCGTTCTGTTAGATAGCTGCGTTTTGGATTTAGAAGCAGATATTTCCCAGTGCTTACTGCTGTTTCTTCCATATGCCGGTAAAGGGCTGAAAACGCCTGTTTTGGGACTCTGCAGAGAAAGTGTTTGCAGACTGCTGAATCCACACACCGGTTTAACTCTGGAAGTTGAGTGCACACATTGACAACCGTTCTGTTAGATAGCTGCGTTTTGGATTTAGAAGCAGATATTTCCCTGTGCTTACTGCTGTTTCTTCCATATGCCGGTAATGGGCTGAAAACGCCTGTTTTGGGACTCTGCAGAGAAAGTGTTTGCAGACTGCTGAATCCACACACGGGTTTAACTCTGGAAGTTGAGTGCACACATTGACAACCGTTCTGTTAGATAGCTGCGTTTTGGATTTAGAAGCAGATATTTCCCTGTGCTTACTGCTGTTTCTTCCATATGCCGGTAATGGGCTGAAAACGCCTGTTTTGGGACTCTGCAGAGAAAGTGTTTGCAGACTGCTGAATCCACACACGGGTTTAACTCTGGAAGTTGAGTGCACACATTGACAACCGTTCTGTTAGATAGCTGCGTTTTGGTTAGAAGCAGATATTTCCCAGTGCTTACTGCTGTTTCTTCCATATGCCGGTAATGGGCTGAAAACGCCTGTTTTGGGACTCTGCAGAGAAAGTGTTTGCAGACTGCTGAATCCACACACGGGTTTAACTCTGGAAGTTGAGTGCACACATTGACAACCGTTCTGTTAGATAGCTGCGTTTTGGATTTAGAAGCAGATATTTCCCTGTGCTTACTGCTGTTTCTTCCATATGCCGGTAATGGGCTGAAAAGGCCTGTTTTGGGACTCTGCAGAGAAAGTGTTTGCAGACTGCTGAATCCACACACGGGTTTAACTCTGGAAGTTGAGTGCACACATTGACAACCGTTCTGTTAGATAGCTGCGTTTTGGATTTAGAAGCAGATATTTCCCTGTGCTTACTGCTGTTTCTTCCATATGCCAGTAATGGGCTGAAAACGCCTGTTTTGGGACTCTGCAGAGAAAGTGTTTGCAGACTGCTGAATCCACACACGGGTTTAACTCTGGAAGTTGAGTGCACACATTGACAACCGTTCTGTTAGATAGCTGCGTTTTGGATTTAGAAGCAGATATTTCCCTGTGCTTACTGCTGTTTCTTCCATATGCCGGTAATGGGCTGAAAACGCCTGTTTTGGGACTCTGCAGAGAAAGTGTTTGCAGACTTAACTCTGGAAGTTGAGTGCACACATTGGCAACCGTTCTGTTAGATAGCTGCGTTTTGGATTTAGAAGCAGATATTTCCCTGTGCTTACTGTTGTTTCTTCCATATGCCGGTAATGGGCTGAAAACGCCTGTTTTGGGACTCTGCAGAGAAAGTGTTTGCAGACTGCTGAATCCACCACACGGGTTTAACTCTGGAAGTTGAGTGCACACATTGACAACCGTTCTGTTAGATAGCTGCGTTTTGGATTTCGAAGCAGATATTTCCCTGTGCTTACTGCTGTTTCTTCCGTATGCCGGTAATGGGATGAAAACGCCTGTTTTGGGACTCTGCAGAGAAAGTGTTTGCAGACTGCTGAATCCACACACGGGTTTTAACTCTGGAAGTTGAGTGCACACATTGACAACCGTTCTGTTAGATAGCTGCGTTTTGGATATAGAAGCAGATATTTCCCTGTGCTTACTGCTGTTTCTTCCGTATGCCGGTAATGGGCTGAAAACGCCTGTTTTTGGGACTCTGCAGAGAAAGTGTTTGCAGACTGCTGAATCACACACGGGTTTAACTCTGGAAGTTGAGTGCACACATTGACAACCCGTTCTGTTAGTTAGCTGTGTTTTTGGATTTAGAAGGCAGATATTTCCCTGTGCTTACTGCTGTTTCTTCCATACGCCGGTAATGGGCTGAAAACGCCTGTTTGGGACTCTGCAGAGAAAGTGTTTGCAGGACTGCTGAATCCACACACGGGCGTTTAACTCTGGAAGTTGAGTGCACACATTGACAACCGTTCTGTTAGATAGCTGCGTTTTGGATTTAGAAGCAGATATTTCCCCAGTGCTTACTGCTGTTTCTTCCAATGCCGGTAAAGGGCTGAAAACGCCTGTTTTGGGACTCTGCAGAGAAAGTGTTTGCAGACTGCTGAATCCACACACGGGTTTTACTCTGGAAGTTGAGTGCACACATTGACAACCGTTCTGTTAGATAGCTGCGTTTTGGATTTAGAAGCAGATATTTCCCTGTGCTTACTGCTGTTTCTTCCATATGCCGGTAATGGGCTGAAAACGCCTGTTTTGGGACTCTGCAGAGAAAGTGTTTGCAGACTGCTGAATCCACACACGGGTTTAACTCTGGAAGTTGAGTGCACACATTGACAACCGTTCTGTTAGATAGCTGCGTTTTGGATTTAGAAGCAGATATTTCCCTGTGCTTACTGCTGTTTCTTCCATATGCCGGTAATGGCTGAAAACGCCTGTTTGGGACTCGGCAGAGAAAGTGTTTGCAGACTGCTGAATCCACACACGGGTTTAACTCTGGAAGTTGAGTGCACACATTGACAACCGTTCTGTTAGATAGCTGCGTTTTGGATTTAGAAGCAGATATTTCCCAGTGCTTACTGCTGTTTCTTCCATATGCGGGTAAAGGGCTGAAAACGCCTGTTTTTGGGACTCTGCAGAGAAAGTGTTTGCAGACTGCTGAATCCACACACCGGTTTAACTCTGGAAGTTGAGTGCACACATTGACAACCGTTCTGTTAGATAGCTGCGTTTGGATTTAGAAGCAGATATTTCCCTGTGCTTACTGCTGTTTCTTCCATATGCCGGTAATGGGCTGAAAACGCCTGTTTTGGGACTCTGCAAGAGAAAGTGTTTGCAGACTGCTGAATCCACACACGGGTTTAACTCTGGAAGTTGAGTGCAGACATTGACAACCGTTCTGTTAGATAGCTGCGTTTTGGATTTAAGAAGCAGATATTTCCCTGTGCTTACTTGCTGTTTCTTCCATATGCCGGTAATGGGCTGAAAACGCCTGTTTTGGGACTCTGCAGAGAAAGTGTTTGCAGGACTGCTGAATCCACCACACGGGTTTAACTCTGGAAGTTGAGTGCACACATTGACAACCGTTCTGTTAGATTAGCTGCGTTTTGGATTTAGAAGCAGATATTTCCCAGTGCTTACTGCTGTTTCTTCCATATGCCCGGTAATGGGCTTAAAACGCCTGTTTTGGACTCTGCACAGAAAGTGTTTGCAGACTGCTGCATCCACACACGGGTTTAAACTCTTGGAAGTTGAGTGCACACATTGACAACCGTTCTGTTAGATAGCTGCGTTTTGGATTTAGAAGCAGATATTTCCCTGTGCTTACTGCTGTTTCTTCCATATGCCGGTAATGGGCTGAAAACGCCTGTTTTGGGGACTCTGCAGAGAAAGTGTTTGCAGACTGCTGAATCCACACACGGGTTTACTCTGGAAGTTGAGTGCACACATTGACAACCGTTCTGTTAGATAGCTGCGTTTTGGATTTAGAAGCAGATATTTCCCTGTGCTTACTGCAGTTTCTTCCATATGCCGGTAATGGGCTGAAAACGCCTGTTTTGGGACTCTGCAGAGAAAGTGTTTGCAGACTGCTGAATCCACACCACGGGTTTAACTCTGGAAGTTGAGTGCACACATTGACAAACCGTTCTGTTAGATAGCTGCGTTTTGGATTTAGAAGCAGATATTTCCCTGTGCTTACTGCTGTTTCTTCCATATGCCGGTAATGGGCTGAAAACGCCTGTTTTGGGACTCTGCAGAGAAAGTGGTTTGCAGGAGCTGCTGAATCCACACACGGGTTTAACTCTGGAAGTTGAGTGCACACATTGACAACCGTTCTGTTAGATAGCTGCGTTTTTGATTTAGAAGCAGATATTTCCCTGTGCTTACTGCAGTTTCTTCCATATGCCGGTAATGGGCTGAAAACGCCTGTTTTGGGACTCTGCAGAGAAAGTGTTTGCAGACTGCTGAATCCACACACGGGTTTAACTCTGGAAGTTGAGTGCACACATTGGCAACCGCTCTGTTAGATAGCTGCGTTTTGGATTTAGAAGCAGATATTTCCCTGTGCTTACTGTTGTTTCTTCCATATGCCGGTAATGGGCTGAAAACGCCTGTTTTGGGACTCTGCAGAGAAAGTTGTTTGCAGACTGCTGAATCCACACACGGGTTTTAACTCTGGAAGTTGAGTGCACACATTGACAACCGTTCTGTTAGATAGCTGCGTTTTGGATTAGAAGCAGATATTTCCCTGTGCTGTACTGCTGTTTCTTCCGTATGCCGGTAATGGGATGAAAACGCCTGTTTTGGGACTCTGCAGAGAAAGTGTTTGCAGACTGCTGAATCCACACACGGGTTTAACTCTGGAAGTTGAGTGCACACATTGACAACCGTTCTGTTAGATAGCTGCGTTTTGGATTTAGAAGCAGATATTTCCCTGTGCTTACTGCTGTTTCTTCCATATGCCGGTAATGGGCTGAAAACGCGCTGTTTTGGGACTCTGCAGAGAAAGTGTTTGCAGACTGCTGAATCCACCACACGGGTTTAACTCTGGAAGTTGAGTGCACACATTGGCAACCGTTCTGTTAGATAGCTGCGTTTTGGATTTAGAAGCAGATATTTCCCTGTGCTTACTGGTTGTTCTTCCATATGCCGGTAATGGGCTGAAAACGCCTGTTTTGGGACTCTGCAGAGAAAGTGTTTGCAGACTGCTGAATCCCACACACGGGTTTAACTCTGGAAGTTGAGTGCACACATTGACAACCGTTCTGTTAGATAGCTGCGTTTTGGATTTAGAAGCAGATATTTCCCTGTGCTTACTGCTGTTTCTTCCGTATGCCGGTAATGGGATGAAACGCCTGTTTTGGGACTCTGCAGAGAAAGTGTTTGCAGACTGCTGAATCCACACACGGGTTTAACTCTGGAAGTTGAGTGCACACATTGACAACCGTTCTGTTAGATAGCTGCGTTTTGGATTTAGAAGCAGATATTTCCCTGTGCTTACTGCTTGTTCTTCCATATGCCGGTAATGGGCTGAAAACGCCTGTTTTGGGAGCTCTGCAGAGAAAGTGTTTGCAGATGCTGCTGAATCCACACACGGGGTTTAACTCTGGAAGTTGAGTGCACACATTGACAACCGTTCTGTTAGTTAGCTGCGTTTTTGGATTTAGAAGCAGATATTTCCCTGTGCTTACTGCTGTTTCTTCCATATGCCGGTAATGGGCTGAAAACGCCTGTTTGGGACTCTGCAGAGAAAGTGTTTGCAGACTGCTGAATCCACACACGGGTTTAACTCTGGAAGTTGAGTGCACACATTGACAACCGTTCTGTTAGATAGCTGCGTTTTGGATTTAGAAGCAGATATTTCCCAGTGCTTACTGCTGTTTCTTCCATATGCCGGTAAAGGGCTGAAAACGCCTGTTTTGGGACTCTGCAGAGAAAGTGTTTGCAGACTGCTGAATCCACACACGGGTTTTAACTCTGGAAGTTGAGTGCACACATTGACAACCGTTCTAGTTGATAGCTGCGTTTTTGGATTTAGAAGCAGATATTTCCCTGTGCTTACTGCTGTTTCTTCCATATGCCGGTAATGGGCTGAAAACGCCTGTTTTGGGACTCTGCAGAGAAAGTGTTTGCAGACTGCTGAATCCACACACGGGTTTAACTCTGGAGTTGAGTGCACACATTGACAACCGTTCTGTTAGATAGCTGCGTTTTGGATTAGAAGCAGATATTTCCCTGTGCTTACTGCTGTTTCTTCCATATGCCGGTAATGGGCTGAAAACGCCTGTTTGGGACTCTGCAGAGAAAGTGTTTGCAGACTGCTGAATCCACACACGGGTTTAACTCTGGAAGTTGAGTGCACACATTGACAACCGTTCTGTTAGATAGCTGCGTTTTGGATTTAGAAGCAGATATTTCCCAGTGCTTACTGCTGTTTCTTCCATATGCCGGTAAAGGGCTGAAAACGCCTGTTTTGGGACTCTGCAGAGAAAGTGGTTGCAGACTGCTGAATCCACACACCGGTTTAACTCTGGAAGTTGAGTGCACACATTGACAACCGTTCTGTTAGATAGCTGCGTTTTGGATTTAGAAGCAGATATTTCCCAGTGCTTACTGCTGTTTCTTCCATATGCCGGTAATGGGCTGAAAACGCCTGTTTTTGGGACTCTGCAGAGAAAGTGTTTGCAGACTGCTGAATCCACACACGGGTTTAACTCTGGAAGTTGAGTGCACACATTGACAACCGTTCTGTTAGATAGCTGCGTTTTGGATTTAGAAGCAGATATTTCCCTGTGCTTACTGCTGTTTCTTCCATATGCCGGTAATGGGCTGAAAACGCCTGTTTTGGGACTCTGCAGAGAAAGTGTTTGCAGACTGCTGAATCCACACACGGGTTTAACTCTGGAAGTTGAGTGCACACATTGACAACCGTTCTGTTAGATAGCTGCGTTTTGGATTTAGAAGCAGATATTTCCCAGTGCTTACTGCTGTTTCTTCCATATGCCGGTAATGGCTGAAAACGCCTGTTTTGGGACTCTGCAGAGAAAGTGTTTGCAGGACTGCTGCATCCACACACGGGTTTAACTCTGGAAGTTGAGTGCACACATTGACAACCGTTCTGTTAGATAGCTGCGTTTTGGATTTAGAAGCAGATATTTCCCTGTGCTTACTGCTGTTTCTTCCATATGCCGGTAATGGGCTGAAAACGCCTGTTTTGGGACTCTGCAGAGAAAGTGTTTGCAGACTGCTGAATCCCACACACGGGTTTAACTCTGGAAGTTGAGTGCACACATTGACAACCGTTCTGTTAGATAGCTGCGTTTTGGATTTAGAAGCAGATATTTCCCTGTGCTTACTGCAGTTTCTTCCATATGCCGGTAATGGGCTGAAAACGCCTGTTTTGGGACTCTGCAGAGAAAGTGTTTGCAGACTGCTGAATCCACACACGGGTTTAACTCTGGAAGTTGAGTGCACACATTGACAAACCGTTCTGTTAGATAGCTGCGTTTTGGATTTAGAAGCAGATAATTTCCCAGTGCTTACTGCTGTTTCTTCCATATGCCGGTAATGGGCTGAAAACGCCTGTTTTGGGACTCTGCAGAGAAAGTGTTTGCAGACTGCTGAATCCACACACGGGTTTAACTCTGGAAGTTGAGTGCACACATTGACAACCGTTCTGTTAGATAGCTGCGTTTTGGATTTAGAAGCAGATATTTCCCTGTGCTTACTGCTGTTTCTTCCATATGCCGGTAATGGGCTGAAAACGCCTGTTTTGGGACTCTGCAGAGAAAGTGTTTGCAGACTGCTGAATCCACACACGGGTTTAACTCTGGAAGTTGAGTGCACACATTGACAACCGTTCTGTTAGATAGCTGCGTTTTGGATTTAGAAGCAGATATTTCCCTGTGCTTACTGCTGTTTCTTCCATATGCCGGTAATGGGCTGAAAACGCCTGTTTTGGGACTCTGCAGAGAAAGTGTTTGCAGACTGCTGAATCCACACACGGGTTTAACTCTGGAAGTTGAGTGCACACATTGGCAACCGTTCTGTTAGATAGCTGCGTTTTGGATTTAGAAGCAGATATTTCCCTGTGCTTACTGTTGTTTCTTCCATATGCCGGTAATGGGCTGAAACGCCTGTTTTGGGACTCTGCAGAGAAAGTGTTTGCAGACTGCTGAATCCACACACGGGGTTTAACTCTGGAAGTTGAGTGCACACATTGACAACCGTTCTGTTAGATAGCTGCGTTTTGGATTTAGAAGCAGATATTTCCCTGTGCTTACTGCTGTTTCTTCCGTATGCCGGTAATGGGATGAAAACGCCTGTTTTGGGACTCTGCAGAGAAAGTGTTTGCAGACTGCTGAATCCACACACGGGTTTAACTCTGGAAGTTGAGTGCACACATTGACAACCGTTCTGTTAGATAGCTGCGTTTTGGATTTAGAAGCAGATATTTCCCTGTGCTTACTGCTGTTCTTCCATATGCCGGTAATGGGCTGGAAAACGCCTGTTTGGGACTCTGCAGAGAAAGTGTTTGCAGGACCTGCTGAATCCACACACGGGTTTAACTCTGGAAGTTGAGTGCACACATTGACAACCGTTCTGTTAGATAGCTGCGTTTTGGATTTAGAAGCAGATATTTCCCAGTGCTTACTGCTGTTTCTTCCATATGCCGGTAAAAGGGCTGAAAACGCCTGTTTTTGGGACTCTGCAGAGAAAGTGTTTGCAGACTGCTGAATCCACACACGGGTTTAACTCTGGAAGGTTGAGTGCACACATTGACAACCGTTCTGTTAGATAGCTGCGTTTTGGATTTAGAAGCAGATATTTTCCCTGTGCTTACTGCTGTTTCTTCCGTATGCCGGTAATGGGCTGAAAACGCCTGTTTTGGGACTCTGCAGAGAAAGTGTTTGCAGACTGCTGAATCCACACACGGGTTTAACTCTGGAAGTTGAGTGCACACATTGACAACCGTTCTGTTAGATAGCTGCGTTTTGGATTTAGAAGCAGATATTTCCCTGTGCTTACTGCTGTTTTCTTCCATATGCCGGTAATGGGCTGAAAACGCCTGTTTGGGACTCTGCAGAGAAAGTGTTTGCAGACTGCTGAATCCACACACGGGTTTAACTCTGGAAGTTGAGTGCACACATTGACAACCGTTCTGTTAGATAGCTGCGTTTTGGATTTAGAAGCAGATATTTCCCAGTGCTTACTGCTGTTTCTTCCATATGCCGGTAAAGGGCTGAAAACGCCTGTTTTGGGACTCTGCAGAGAAAGTGTTTGCAGACTGCTGAATCCACACACGGGTTTAACTCTGGAAGTTGAGTGCACACATTGACAACCGTTCTGTTAGATAGCTGCGTTTTGGATTTAGAAGCAGATATTTCCCTGTGCTTACTGCAGTTTCTTCCATATGCTGGTAATGGGCTGAAAACGCCTGTTTTGGGACTCTGCAGAGAAAGTGTTTGCAGACTGCTGAATCCACACACGGGTTTAACTCTGGAAGTTGAGTGCACACATTGACAACCGTTCTGTTAGATAGCTGCGTTTTGGATTTAGAAGCAGATATTTCCCTGTGCTTACTGCTGTTTCTTCCATATGCCGGTAATGGGATGAAAACGCCTGTTTTGGGACTCTGCAGAGAAAGTGTTTGCAGACTGCTGAATCCACACACGGGTTTAACTCTGGAAGTTGAGTGCACACATTGACAACCGTTCTGTTAGATAGCTGCGTTTTTGGATTTAGAAGCAGATATTTCCCTGTGCTTACTGCTGTTTCTTCCATATGCCGGTAATGGGCTGAAAACGCCTGTTTTGGGACTCTGCAGAGAAAGTGTTTGCAGACTGCTGAATCCACACACGGGTTTAACTCTGGAAGTTGAGTGCACACATTGACCACCGTTCTGTTAGATAGCTGCGTTTTGGATTTAGAAGCAGATATTTCCCTGTGCTTACTGCTGTTTCTTCCATATGCCGGTAATGGGCTGAAAACGCCTGTTTTGGGACTCTGCACAGAAAGTGTTTGCAGACTGCTGAATCCACACACGGGTTTTACTCTGGAAGTTGAGTGCACACATTGACAACCGTTCTGTTAGATAGCTGCGTTTTGGATTTAGAAGCAGATATTTCCCTGTGCTTACTGCTGTTCTTCCATATGCCGGTAATGGGCTTGAAAACGCCTGTTTTGGGACTCTGCAGAGAAAGTGTTTGCAGACTGCTGAATCCACACACGGGTTTAACTCTGGAAGTTGAGTGCACACATTGACAACCGTTCTGTTAGATAGCTGCGTTTTGGATTTAGAAGCAGATATTTCCCTGTGCTTACTGTTGTTTCTTCCATATGCCGGTAATGGGCTGAAAACGCCTGTTTTGGGACTCTGCAGAGAAAGTGTTTGCAGACTGCTGAATCCACACACGGGTTTAACTCTGGAAGTTGAGTGCACACATTGACAACCGTTCTGTTAGATAGCTGCGTTTTGGATTAGAAGCAGATATTTCCCTGTGCTTACTGCTGTTTTCTTCCATATGCCGGTAATGGGCTGAAAACGCCTGTTTGGGACTCTGCAGAGAAAGTGTTTGCAGACTGCTGAATCCACACACGGGTTTAACTCTGGAAGTTGAGTGCACACATTGACAACCGTTCTGTTAGATAGCTGCGTTTTGGATTTAGAAGCAGATATTTCCCAGTGCTTACTGCTGTTTCTTCCATATGCCGGTAAAGGGCTGAAAACGCCTGTTTTGGGACTCTGCAGAGAAAGTGTTTGCAGACTGCTGAATCCACACACCGGTTTAACTCTGGAAGTTGAGTGCACACATTGACAACCGTTCTGTTAGATAGCTGCGTTTTGGATTTAGAAGCAGATATTTCCCTGTGCTTACTGCTGTTTCTTCCATATGCCGGTATGGGCTAAAAACGCCTGTTTTGGGACTCTGCAGAGAAAGTGTTTGCAGGACTGCTGAATCCACACACGGGTTTAACTCTGGAAGTTGAGTGCACACATTGACAACCGTTCTGTTAGATAGCTGCGTTTTGGATTTAGAAGCAGATATTTCCCTGTGCTTACTGCTGTTTCTTCCATATGCCGGTAATGGGCTGAAAAACGCCTGTTTTGGGACTCTGCAGAGAAAGTGTTTGCAGACCTGCTGAATCCACACACGGGTTTAACTCTGGAAGTTGAGTGCACACATTGACAACCGTTCTGTTAGATAGCTGCGTTTTGGATTTAGAAGCAGATATTTCCCAGTGCTTACTGCTGTTTCTTCCATATGCCGGTAATGGGCTTAAAACGCCTGTTTTGGGACTCTGCAGAGAAAGTGTTTGCAGACTGCTGCATCCACACACGGGTTTAACTCTGGAAGTTGAGTGCACACATTGACAACCGTTCTGTTAGATAGCTGCGTTTTGGATTTAGAAGCAGATATTTCCCTGTGCTTACTGCTGTTTCTTCCATATGCCGGTAATGGGCTGAAAACGCCTGTTTTGGGACTCTGCAGAGAAAGTGTTTGCAGACTGCTGAATCCACACACGGGTTTAACTCTGGAAGTTGAGTGCACACATTGACAACCGTTCTGTTAGATAGCTGCGTTTTGGATTTAGAAGCAGATATTTCCCTGTGCTTACTGCAGTTTCTTCCATATGCCGGTAATGGGCTGAAAACGCCTGTTTTGGGACTCTGCAGAGAAAGTGTTTGCAGACTGCTGAATCCACACACGGGTTTAACTCTGGAAGTTGAGTGCACACATTGACAACCGTTCTGTTAGATAGCTGCGTTTTTGGATTTAGAAGCAGATATTTCCCAGTGCTTACTGCTGTTTCTTCCATATGCCGGTAATGGGCTGAAAACGCCTGTTTTGGGACTCTGCAGAGAAAGTGTTTGCAGACTGCTGAATCCACACACGGGTTTAACTCTGGAAGTTGAGTGCACACATTGACAACCGTTCTGTTAGATAGCTGCGTTTTGGATTTAGAAGCAGATATTTCCCTGTGCTTACTGCTGTTCTTCCATATGCCGGTAATGGGCTGAAAACGCCTGTTTTGGGACTCTGCAGAGAAAGTGTTTGCAGACTGCTGAATCCACACACGGGTTTAACTCTGGAAGTTGAGTGCACACATTGACAACCGTTCTGTTAGATAGCTGCGTTTTGGATTTAGAAGCAGATATTTCCCTGTGCTTACTGCAGTTTCTTCCATATGCCGGTAATGGGCTGAAAACGCCTGTTTTGGGACTCTGCAGAGAAAGTGTTTGCAGACTGCCTGAATCCACACACGGGTTTAACTCTGGAGTTGAGTGCACACATTGGCAACCGTTCTGTTTGATAGCTGCGTTTTGGATTTAGAAGCAGATATTTCCCTGTGCTTACTGTAGTTTCTTCCATATGCCGGTAATGGGGCTGAGAAACGCCTGTTTTGGGACTCTGCAGAGAAAGTGTTTGCAGACTGCTGAATCACACACACGGGTTTAACTCTGGAAGTTGAGTGCACACATTGACAACCGTTCTGTTAGATAGCTGCGTTTTGGATTTAGAAGCAGATATTCCCTGTGCTTACTGCTGTTTCTTCCGTATGCCGGTAATGGGATGGAAAACGCCTGTTTTGGGACTCTGCAGAGAAAGTGTTTGCAGACTGCTGAATCCACACACGGGTTTAACTCTGGAAGTTGAGTGCACACATTGACAACCGTTCTGTTAGATAGCTGCGTTTTGGATTTAGAAGCAGATATTTCCCTGTGCTTACTGCTGTTTCTTCCGTATGCCGGTAATGGGCTGAAAACGCCTGTTTTGGGACTCTGCAGAGAAGTGTTTGCAGACTGCTGAATCCACACACGGGTTTAACTCTGGAAGTTGGAGTGCACACATTGACAACCGTTCTGTTAGATAGCTGCGTTTTGGATTTAGAAGCAGATATTTCCCTGTGCTTTACTACTGTTTCTTCCATATGCCGGTAATGGGCTGAAAACGCCTGTTTGGGACTCTGCAGAGAAAGTGTTTGGCAGACTGCTGAATCCACACACGGGTTTAACTCTGGAAGTTGAGTGCACAACATTGACAACCGTTCTGTTAGATAGCTGCGTTTTGGATTTAGAAGCAGATATTTCCCAGTGCTTACTGCTGTTTGTTCCATATGCCGGTAAAGGGCTGAAAACGCCTGTTTTGGGACTCTGCAGAGAAAGTGTTTGCAGACTGCTGAATCCACACACGGGTTTAACTCTGGAAGTTGAGTGCACACATTGACAACCGTTCTGTTAGATAGCTGCGTTTTGGATTTAGAAGCAGATATTTCCCTGTGCTTACTGCAGTTTCTTCCATATGCCGGTAATGGGCTGAAAACGCCTGTTTTGGGACTCTGCAGAGAAAGTGTTTGCAGACATGCTGAATCCACACACGGGTTTAACTCTGGAAGTTGAGTGCACACATTGACAACCGTTCTGTTAGATAGCTGGCGTTTTGGATTTAGAAGCAGATATTTCCCTGTGCTTACTGCTGTTTCTCCATATGCCGGTAATGGGCTGAAAACGCCTGTTTTGGGGACTCTGCAGAGAAAGTGTTTGCAGACTGCTGAATCCACACACGGGTTTAACTCTGGAAGTTGAGTGCACACATTGACAACCGTTCTGTTAGATAGCTGCGTTTTGGATTTAGAAGCAGATATTTCCCTGTGCTTACTGCTGTTTCTTCCATATGCCGGTAATGGGCTGAAAACGCCTGTTTGGGACTCTGCAGAGAAAGTGTTTGCAGACTGCTGAATCCTGACACGGGTTTAACTCTGGAAGTTGAGTGCACACATTGACAACCGTTCTGTTAGATAGCTGCGTTTTTGGATTTAGAAGCAGATATTTCCAGTGCTTACGGCTGTTTCTTCCATATGCCGGTAAAGGGCTGAAAACGCCTGTTTTGGGGACTCTGCAGAGAAAGTGTTTGCAGACTGCTGAATCCACACACCGGTTTACTCTGGAAGTTGAGTGCACACATTGACAACCCGTTCTGTTAGATAGCTGCGTTTTGGATTTAGAAGCAGATATTTCCCTGTGCTTACTGCTGTTTCTTCCATATGCCGGTAATGGGCTGAAAACGCCTGTTTTGGGACTCTGCAGAGAAAGTGTTTGCAGACTGCTGAATCCACACACGGGTTTAACTCTGGAAGTTGAGTGCAGACATTGACAACCGTTCTGTTAGATAGCTGCGTTTTGGATTTAGAAGCAGATATTTCCCTGTGCTTACTGCTGTTTCTTCCATATGCCGGTAATGGGCTGAAAACGCCTGTTTTGGGACTCTGCAGAGAAATTGTTTGCAGACTGCTGAATCCACACACGGGTTTAACTCTGGAAGTTGAGTGCACACATTGACAACCGTTCTGTTAGATAGCTGCGTTTTGGATTAGAAGCAGATTTCCCAGTGCTTACTGCTGTTTTCTTCCATATGCCGGTAATGGGCTTAAAACGCCTGTTTTGGGACTCTGCAGAGAAAGTGTTTGCAGACTGCTGCATCCACACACGGGTTTAACTCTGGAAGTTGAGTGCACACATTGACAACCGTTCTGTTAGATAGCTGCGTTTGGATTTAGAAGCAGATATTTCCCTGTGCTTACTGCTGTTTCTTCCATATGCCGGTAATGGGCTGAAAACGCCTGTTTTGGGACTCTGCAGAGAAAGTGTTTGCAGACTGCTGAATCCACACACGGGTTTAACTCTGGAAGTTGAGTGCACACATTGACAACCCGTTCTGTTAGATAGCTGCGTTTTGGATTTAGAAGAAGATATTTCCCTGTGCTTACTGCAGTTTCTTCCATATGCCTGGTAATGGGCTGAAAACGCCTGTTTTGGGACTCTGCAGAGAAAGTGTTTGCAGACTGCTGAATCCACACACGGGTTTAACTCTGGAAGTTGAGTGCACACATTGAACAACCGTTCTGTTAGATAGCTGCGTTTTGGATTTAGAAGCAGATATTTCCCAGTGCTTACTGCTGTTTCTTCCATATGCCGGTAATGGGGCTGAAACGCCTGTTTTGGGACTCTGCAGAGAAAGTGTTTGCAGACTGCTGAATCCACACACGGGTTTAACTCTGGAAGTTGAGTGCACACATTGACAACCGTCTGTTAGATAAGCTGCGTTTTGGATTTAGAAGCAGATATTTCCCTGTGCTTACTGCTGTTTCTTCCATATGCCGGTAATGGGCTGAAAACGCCTGTTTTGGGACTCTGCCAGAGAAAGTGTTTGCAGACTGCTGAATCCACACACGGGTTTAACTCTGGAAGTTGAGTGCACACATTGACAACCGTTCTGTTAGATAGCTGCGTTTTGGATTTAGAAGCAGATATTTCCCTGTGCTTACTGCAGTTTCTTCCATATGCCGGTAATGGGCTGAAAACGCCTGTTTTGGGACTCTGCAGAGAAAGTGTTTGCAGACTGCTGAATCCACACACGGGTTTAACTCTGGAAGTTGAGTGCACACAATTGGCAACCGCTCTGTTAGATAGCTGCGTTTTGGATTTAGAAGCAGATATTTCCCTGTGCTTACTGTTGTTTCTTCCATATGCCGGTAATGGGCTGAAAACGCCTGTTTTGGGACTCTGCAGAGAAAGTGTTTGCAGGACTGCTGAATCCACACACGGGTTTAACTCTGAAGTTGAGTGGCACACATTGACAACCGTTCTGTTAGATAGCTGCGTTTTGGATTTAGAAGCAGATATTTCCCTGTGCTTACTGCTGTTTCTTCCGTATGCCGGTAATGGGATGAAAACGCCTGTTTTGGGACTCTGCAGAGAGGTGTTTGCAGACTGCTGAATCCACACACGGGTTTAACTCTGGATGTTGAGTGCACACATTGACAACCGTTCTGTTAGATAGCTGCGTTTTGGATTTAGAAGCAGATATTTCCCTGTGCTTACTGCTGTTCTTCCATATGCCGGTAATGGGCTGAAAACGCCTGTTTTGGGACTCTGCAGAGAAAGTGTTTGCAGACTGCTGAATCCACACACGGGTTTAACTCTGGAAGTTGAGTGCACACATTGACAACCGTTCTGTTAGATAGCTGCGTTTTGGATTTAGAAGCAGATATTTCCCTGTGCTTACTGTTGTTTCTTCCATATGCCGGTAATGGGCTGGAAAACGCCTGTTTTGGGACTCTGCAGAGAAAGTGTTGCAGACTGCTGAAACCACACACGGGTTTAACTCTGGAAGTTGAGTGCACACATTGACAACCGTTTCTGTTAGAATAGCTGCGTTTTGGATTTAGAAGCAGATATTTCCCTGTGCCTTACTGCTGTTTCTTCCGTATGCCGGTAATGGGATGAAACGCCTGTTTTGGGACTCTGCAGAGAAAGTGTTTTGCAGACTGCTGAATCCAACACGGGTTTAACTCTGGAAGTTGAGTGCACTCATGACAACCGTTCTGTTAGATAGCTGCGTTTTGGATTTAGAAGCAGATATTTCCCTGTGCTTACTGCTGTTTCTTCCGTATGCCGGTAATGGGCTGAAAACGCCTGTTTTGGGACTCTGCAGAGAAAGTGTTTGCAGACTGCTGAATCCACACACGGGTTTAACTCTGGAAGTTGAGTGCACACATTGACAACCGTTCTGTTAGTTAGCTGCGTTTTGGATTAGAAGCAGATATTTCCCTGTGCTTACTGCTGTTTCTTCCATATGCCGGTAATGGGCTGAAAACGCCTGTTTGGGACTCTGCAGAGAAAGTGTTTGCAGACTGCTGAATCCCACACACGGGTTTAACTCTGGAAGTTGAGTGCACACATTGACAACCGTTCTGTTAGATAGCTGCGTTTTGGATTTAGAAGCAGATATTTCCCAGTGCTTACTGCTGTTTCTTCCCATATGCCGGTAAAGGGCTGAAAACGCCTGTTTTGGGACTCTGCAGAGAAAGTGTTTGCAGACTGCTGAATCCACACACGGGTTTAACTCTGAAGTTGAGTGCACACATTGACAACCGTTCTGTTAGATAGCTGCGTTTTGGATTTAGAAGCAGATATTTCCCTGTGCTTACTGCTGTTTCTTCCATATGCCGGTAATGGGCTGAAAACGCCTGTTTTGGGGACTCTGCAGAGAAGTGTTTGCAGACTGCTGAATCCACACACGGGTTTAACTCTGGAAGTTGAGTGCACACATTGACAACCGTTCTGTTAGATAGCTGCGTTTTGGATTTAGAAGCAGATATTTCCCTGTGCTTACTGCTGTTTCTTCCATATGCCGGTAATGGGCTGAAAACGCCTGTTTGGGACTCTGCAGAGAAAGTGTTTGCAGACTGCTGAATCCACACACGGGGTTTAACTCTGGAAGTTGAGTGCACACATTGACAACCGTTCTGTTAGATAGCTGCGTTTTGGATTTAGAAGCAGATTTTCCCAGTGCTTACTGCTGTTTCTTCCATATGCCGGTAAAGGGCTGAAAACGCCTGTTTTGGGACTCTGCAGAGAAAGTGTTTGCAGACTGCTGAATCCACACACCGGTTTAACTCTGGAAGTTGAGTGCACACATTGACAACCGTTCTGTTAGATAGCTGCGTTTTGGATTTAGAAGCAGATATTTCCCTGTGCTTACTGCTGTTTCTTCCATATGCCGGTAATGGGCTGAAAACGCCTGTTTTGGGACTCTGCAGAGAAAGTGTTTGCAGACTGCTGAATCCACACACGGGTTTAACTCTGGAAGTTGAGTGCACACATTGACAACCGTTCTGTTAGATAGCTGCGTTTTGGATTTAGAAGCAGATATTTCCCTGTGCTTACTGCTGTTTCTTCCATATGCCGGTAATGGGCTGAAAACGCCTGTTTTGGGACTCTGCAGAGAAAGTGTTTGCAGACTGCTGAATCCACACACGGGTTTAACTCTGGAAGTTGAGTGCACACATTGACAACCGTTCTGTTAGATAGCTGCGTTTTGGATTTAGAAGCAGATATTTCCCAGTGCTTACTGCTGTTTCTTCCATATGCCGGTAATGGGCTTAAAACGCCTGTTTTGGGACTCTGCAGAGAAAGTGTTTGCAGACTGCTGCATCCACACACGGGTTTAACTCTGGAAGTTGAGTGCACACATTGACAACCGTTCTGTTAGATAGCTGCGTTTTGGATTTAGAAGCAGATATTTCCCTGTGCTTACTGCTGTTTCTTCCATATGCCGGTAATGGGCTGAAAACGCCTGTTTTGGGACTCTGCAGAGAAAGTGTTTGCAGACTGCTGAATCCACACACGGGTTTAACTCTGGAAGTTGAGTGCACACATTGACAACCGTTCTGTTAGATAGCTGCGTTTTGGATTTAGAAGCAGATATTTCCCTGTGCTTACTGCAGTTTCTTCCATATGCCGGTAATGGGCTGAAAACGCCTGTTTTGGGACTCTGCAGAGAAAGTGTTTGCAGACTGCTGAATCCACACACGGGTTTAACTCTGGAAGTTGAGTGCACACATTGACAACCGTTCTGTTAGATAGCTGCGTTTTGGATTTAGAAGCAGATATTTCCAGTGCTTACTGCTGTTTCTTCCATATGCCGGTAATGGGCTGAAAACGCCTGTTTTGGGACTCTGCAGAGAAAGTGTTTGCAGACTGCTGAATCCACACACGGGTTTAACTCTGGAAGTTGAGTGCACACATTGACAACCGTTCTGTTAG